>NC_051443.1:9577047-9634954 GCF_001649575.2 Kryptolebias marmoratus | reverse complement strand
TGTGGAATAACTGAGAGATTTTATATAATATATAAAGTCACAGTTAGACTTCATAACTGGGTATACACCAGCACCAAACATTATAGTGTACATTAGCTGTACTTTGTGACAACACAGTGCTCTTTGCATACAGTTTTAGATAATACACGTGGGCTCTTAATGAGTAAGTAGTATTTGTAAAATATGGCAATGTAACCATATGTACATTTTTCTTGTTAAAACTGTAAACATATTTCCAATTATAAAAATATAATTGGTTGCTTAAAACGTTTACACAGTAAGGTATCTGTTAAATGTATCCAAAAATGTGGAAAAGCAACTCAGGTTTTGTTAGCTGTTTGAGAAATTTTGTTCTCACCCACTACGTTTGCTCACATCCTGTGCATCTCCTGGGGGCTAAGCCCCCCTTTTCCTTAAAACCAAGTGACGCCCCTGTTTGTCATTATTTCCTAGATTATGTTTTTGCCCATGTCTGTGTGTGTTTGTTTGTCTGTAGGATTAGCTAAATACTACACGAACCACTGGACAGATTTAATGAAACTTTCAGAAAGTAAATACTGGCTGTACATCTAAAACTGATTACCTTTTAGAGTCAACCCATTTCAAGATCAACCTTAGCCTATACAAAATTTTCCATACCTCTGTGAATTTTACAGATATTGTATTAAAATTGTTAAAATGGTGTGGTAGCAGCTGGCAGTCATTTACAGCATACACTTCAAAGAACAACAGATCACACAAAATATGGCAATATTGTATGAGATTGTGCATAACATCTTCTACAAGGTGTGACCAAAATAAATATGACTCTACCCCTTCTTATCAGAAGGTGATTTTACTCTAAAAGGCAGAAAGTGCACCTTGATTACTACTGCCAAGGAGGGATGACAGGCCCAAGGTGGCTATTTTTGGTTGGCAGCCTCACTTCTGTTAGTCTGCCCCAGGGAAGCTGTGGCTACAGTGTAGTTTACCACCATCAGTGTGTGAATGTGTGGATGAATGGGTGAATGACTGACTGTAGTGTAAAATGCTTTGAGGTCCTTGGACTAGATAAAGAGCTATATAAGTGCAAGCCATTTACCATTTGTGTCTGTCTGTCTTTTTACAAGATCACTCAAAACATTATGAACGAATGTTCAAGAAATTTTCAGGAAAGGTCAACCAAATGTCTTTTTCTTATTTATTTTGTGTTACTGTTGTTGAACTTTCTTGCTTACTTTATTTAGTTTTCTCATGTCCCCTCCTTGTTGTTCACTTGTCATTAGTTTTGTTTGACCAGCTGTCAAATCAGTGTCTTTGCCTACCTTCCTGGCTCCTGTTCAGTGTGCCACCTGTTCATTTCTGATTTTGAAAAGGTAAAGCTGTAACAAAAAATCTACTGCTTGCCCTTTGGTCACTAACTTGTGTTTTGCTTAGTTTTCTTTATTTAAGGTAAATTTTTCCGTTTTACTCTTTCAGTCTGAAAAACATCAAGCACGAAAAAGATGCACTTCAGGAATCTTGGACATTTGTCATGATTTACGATTGAAAAACATTAAAACCAATCCCAGGAGGCTGATGAGGAGGCAAAGTGGGTCAGAGTGCGTTTGCCGTCTTGTAAAAGCTGTTGGCAATTTGTGGCTATCACTGTTCTCCAAATACAGATGCCTCATTAAGTGAATGGAGTTAAATGAAGCGTTGCTTTACTTTACACCTGTAGGATTTGTGGCTCAGGAGAGGACAGGAAATGGAGCGTGAATTTACAGAGCACCGCCACATGAAGTTTAAACATACAAGTTGTCAGCTGAAAGGCCCCGAAGGAGCTCGGTCATTTTTATCATCGGGATTTGACTGAACGATGCTTCGGTCAACACTTCATAATTCTTCATGTGTGTGGGTTTAAATTTGGGCTGAAAGTCACAGCTCCCTAGGGGTTTTTCCCTGTTGTTTTACACCTTAACAGTAGCAGCACATGCAAGCTGCTCTGGTCAAACAACCAGCAAAACAAACCCTTACCAAAGAGCGAGAGCAGACCTGCACAGTGGACAGCGTCTAAAAGAATCAGCATCAAGATGTTACAATCATACAGAATTTATAGTGTGTTCTGTTATTAAGGTCAGAAGCCACACACACCAAACTGTAGCTCAATAGGCAGTTTGAATTAGCTTTTGGTGGCCATTTTGAATATTGAAAAAAGAGCCCCAACTTTTAGTATTAGGAGTATAGCTAAAGGTTACTGTCAGCTACAAATTGTAGCTCAATATCTCTAAAAATGTGTTTGTCAAGGTAGCTCTGGTTGCCATTTTGAATCGGATTGACCTAAAATACTAATCAGTCACAGAAGAACTTCCAGTAATTTCTTTGTGAGAGTTTCAATTATTTCCATCCAGTGGTTCATAAGATATTAGAAAGAGCAAACAGATTTCAAAAGATTTGTAGCATTCTCCATTTTATGGGTTGTTTCTGGCAAATGATGCCGCCATGGTAACATAAAACACTAATAAAAATAATAGCAAACAAGTCGCATGTAAGTGCACTCCTCTGTTCCGCATTAAAGTTGACAAAAGAGTGAGACAGCGCATTTGTTTGTATTTAGAAACTTGTATAGAGGTGAATAACAATAAGTGCTGCCACTGAAAAGCAATAGAGGCTTTCTATGCTCTCCTACGGCAGGCACCAAAAGCAATAATTGCCACTCCAGAGAAATTTCTCCGGAGCTTCCACAGCTCTCCGAGGGTTATGAGGACTGTTAGTGCCACTGTGGAGTGGCTATAAATACCAACGTATTAGCTTTCACACCGCCACAGGAACACTATGATCGTGCAACACTCAGCAGACAGCTCGGCCACTTCACTTCATGGCAATCACCACCAACATGAACAACAGTGGTTTTCATAGTTGAATCTGTGTGTTGCAGCTCTTTGGTTTAATTTTGAAAGCATAGCTTGAAAGAGTGCTACAAAGATTCAGAAGGAGGAGTTACAGGCACATCAGAGCCAAGACTCATACGACAGATCAGTCTACTTTGTGACGCACAAAACGTCATCACAGACAACAGTCAAAGTTAAAAAGTTTCTATTTTAGCAATGGGAATTAAGTTTGATAGTGCGATCATGGAAAAGTGTTTGTCCTCCAGACCCACCTGAAGCCACTCTGCAACTAAACTACGCACATCAGGAGTGGTAAATTGTCCTTCACCTCACATTTATCAAAGCTCATCTAATATAAGTGTAGACACACCACTGCATCCCCTCCTGTCTTTGATCCTTGCAGGACATCTGTTAATTTCCTTTTAAACTGATAAGTTATGTATGTATGGGAATCAAAGCTCAATCAGACAAATGATCATAATTAACCACTCAGGCGGCCATCAGAATAATTAGGGCATGTTAAACTGCAAGCCAAAACAGAATCCCATCCACTGATGACCTCTAGACTGTGACACTTATCTGTAATAACGGCCTCCTGAGTGGAGGGATGACATAATAAACATGCGACCCTGTGGCCAGGTTTGTCACAGATACGTCCTTTAACTGCACAGGCACCCTCTAATTGGTTTGGCGAGAGCATTCCTCTCTGTAATTACCCACCAAAAGCAGGCGTGGAGCGTGGGGGCCGAGGCGTGTAGGTCTGAGCTGATGGGAGCACTCGCCGTCCTTCAGTACATTACTCAGAGATCACCCGAGGAGGGTGACACAGATAGCTCTCCCTCATGTGCCCCATGGGGGAGTGTGATGGCTTAAAAGCAAGGTAGACATGGGAGACCCATTGACCTGAGGACAAGAGATGGAGGGGGTGATAGAGCAGGGGTAAGACTGGGGATAGAGGACGGGAGGGAGGACAGCTATCCGTGCTCTGCTGTCAGAGGGTCTCTGCTTTAATCGAGGACACACTGCTGCAGGACTACAGGCTGACAAGAAACTGCTCTGATGCAGGCAGGGGTACTGTCGACTGATCTCACTGCTGTTTTGGTCAAGGGGGCTGACTTAAACATGCAGAAAAACCTGCTGCTCGCTAAAAATGCGCTCACTGAATCACTGCTGAGGTGAAAAACGTGAACTGAACTCGAGATTTTCAAAGGCGGGATTGTCAGAGTTGCCTGCAGCAATGTGACAAGATCCAATCAAGAAGAAATCAAACTTGATTCAACTTTCTGATTCCTTTTTAGTTTTGTTTTGTTTGTACTGCTTTGTAAAATAAAATCTGTTTTTTTTACAGGTGATATAGCTGAACATTACCAGCAGGATGTGCTGAAGCACCACTGCAGCTTAATTTCAGAGGGCTTCAATTAACACTAATTAGACAACTTTGTGAGGTTTTTGGTGCATATTTGTTTAGTTAAAAAAAAAAAAAGTTTTCCTTCAACTTTCAGCAGTTCCACTTTAACTGAGCTATACTGTATTAAAAAAACAACCAGTCAGATAACTCATGTCACCAGTTCCTCCTCGTGCAAAAAGTGGAAGGAAGTAAGGAACAGCTGAACAACTTTGAAACTGGGTTTAATATGATAAAGAGGATAACTATAAATAAACAATACAAAAATTGCATTTACAAAGTTGTCCTTGCAGTCATATGCACAAAAGAAAGGTATTTTGAGAAGATAATGTCAGAAAAGCTTTTTTTATGTTTTTTTTTCTGTCATCCAGAGTATTTATAGAAGACATTTGCACAATTTAGTTTAATTAAACGGACAAACTGCTTACCTTACCTTACCTTTAATGTTGTATGTTTAAAAAAAATCATTGTCATTATTTCTATGTGCTTGAAATTACTGTCGTTTGGGACTTTAAAGTGTCTACTTCAATAAGTGTCCTAAAATATCAGTGAACGGAAGTGACGAAGGAAAGAAAGACTGATAATGTCATACAGAAGATGGTTACACAAGGTTGTTGGAGAACTTTCTGCAAAGGTAGTTCTCTAAAGACAAACTAGAAGCACTTGGAAAGCACAAACCTTCCCCAAGGCCATAAGGTCAATAAAAATTGAAGGTTCTAAAAGATTAAAAACCACCAGAATTTAGTCCCTTGTTTATGAAATCCCCAACATTTCCTGAAAATTTCATCAAAATCTGTTCATCAGTTTTTAAGTAATCTTACAGACAGACGGACGGACGCTACCGAAAACATAACCTCCTTGGCGGAGGAAATTATGGGGTGGACTTGTTTCCCACAAACTCTATTTGCATTTTGGCTTCATTTTTGTTAAAAAGGGTGCAATATTTCATGTGTTTATCTGATTTTTAAACCTGGTCAGAATATTTTTAATGTCATTATGGGTGACACTTTGTTTACCGCCTTGCCAACAACTCATGACTGTAGTTCATCACCATCAGTCTGAAGTGCAACAGGGTTTAATTTTTACTTTTGTTTGTCTGGAAACAAAACTGCCTTTATGACCTCCAACAAATGAATATTAGGACACTCTGTAAGGAATCTCCTTACAGTTTCAGATCAGACTGCTTATTGTCAAGGCTGAAGGTCAGGGAATGTTGTAGCTCTCGTAATACGAAGAAAACCATTTTGTTTGAGGAGTTAGTCCCGGATCAGAACAGCCAAAGAAGGCTGTTGTCTCTGAGCCTCAGCTGTGTGACTTTGTGGACTCTATGCGTGTTTGTCCAGCAATGGTCTCTTGTTGGATTCTGAATGGCTGGTTTGGTTCAGTGCTCTGAAAAAAACTGTGTGTGTGGTAATGTTAACATTAATGTTATGATTAGTAGGGTAGAGGGCCTTTGATGACTCGCTTAATGAGAGGTCTGAGGGAGCAGCACAGCAGGGGGACGGAGGAGACCTCCCACATCAAACAGCAACCCCCATGCTGCTGCTTCTTCCCTCCCATCTCTCCCTGAAGATCCTCACTGACTCCAAGAGTACAGAGGGGATATGAAGACATTAACTGATGAGTCTCGTAGTTACCACAGTACACAATAGAAATACACACTCTGAAAACTGAGCCTTTATGAAGTTCTCTGTAAAATGTGGAATATTGTAGAATTTGTTAATATGTGCTTGTAATCCAATGCATTAGGATTTTGCTTAACAATCTAAGTCGTTTTCACACTTTACAATGATGATCAAAATGAACAAGAGATCATATTCTGGCCACTGCCACTCCCTGTGTGACGCCATGTGTCCGCACATCTCAAACTCCCAAGGCAGATAGAGCTGGTAAGGACATCCAAAGACTACCACATTTAACCTTAAGAGCAAAGTTTATAAGTAGCAGAACAATATTCAAAGAATTTATATGACTCAAGGGAACAACCTTTTTGCAAGTTGTCAGCACATGATTGACTGAAACCGCCAAAAAATGTGACAACACAAACAGAAAGGAAGGAAGCATCAGTGTCACTTCAGCAAACTCACGAAGCAAGACATGAGTTTATCAAAACCTTAGTATGTGTGTAGTCAGAAAAATCATAACAAACTATACTTGTTTTAGGTGAAGTGTTGTCATAAGAGGATAGCAGCTTCAGTCAAAGTCAGTTAATTTCGTGTTTGACTGGTATGAAGGCTGCAGAACTTCCAGGTAAAACTAGTCATCATCAACAAAAGAACAACTGAGAGACTTCTGTGTCCAGATCATCATCAGTGAGTAAAACAGAAGATCCATTTAATATATTACATTACCTTTCCTTTAAATTTGATGTAATAATTGTGAATTATAGTATGAATTTAAGTCAAAAGCTGAAGCACTTTAATTTTACAAAAAGGAAGAATAATAAACTAATATCAAACACATCTGTGTTCTGTTCTGTTTGTTTGAATGGAAACACTTTTGATCTAATTTTTGTTTAAATGTGTCAAAATTCATGAAATTTGAGATATTTTCCTATTGAATTGTTAACATTTTAATATTCCACATATAACCACGTGGTTATAAACTTTTAAGGTGAAAAAGTATTGTTACATTATAGAACATGGAATTCAGAAAAATTTAATAGGAAAAAAACTGCATTAAGGGGAATAAAAATCAAACTGATTTAATAAGGCCCAGGAATGTGCTGCAGGCCTGCAAGGCAGCATAAATACAAACTACTGAATGAACTTGGATTGGATTTACACTGTTTACAACTAAAAGCAAAAGTCAATTTAAAAACAGGAATTACTGTGTTTTTGTTTATTTCATTGGCCTGTTACATTTTTTCACTTATTTAAATAATTAAAATAAAATATTATGATAAGTTTACCCTAATATAATTTATATGTTACATTTCTTATATTATTGAAATGCCACACAATTTATTTTAATAACAACAATAGCAACATAAATGCAAAAAGTTAAAAATGTTTACCGATGTGGGAGGTGTTTGAACATTTCTTTATCTAAATGTATCAAAATTACAATAAAATCAAACTTAAATTAAATGTGTTGCATTGATTCTAAAGCAGAGTTAACTTCTCTAACTCTTAAAAATCTACCTTTTTAATTGTTCTTGGAAAAAAGACAGTATTCTTAAGATTATTTAACTATTTTTCTTATGACATTTTCAGTATAACTTTGTCAAACACAGTATTTAAACCCTTTAATTAAGTTTAAAAACAAAATATATCTGCACAGGCTTAACCACTTCAAAAAAAGTTGAAAGTTAAAAAAACAAGTAAATCAATGTACATGTTGAAATTCGTGTTTTGTATTTTTAATACCTAAATACCAGCTTCTTTGCTCTTAAAAAGATGAGCTGCAATTCCAAATGACTAAATGTTATGTTTTCATATTACACTTGAAATCCCACTCTATATTAACAGAATGAATCCTGTCAAATATAATGATGAATGTGCATACGAGTCAAATAAACTGTCAGCGCTCCATGTTACTGCAGGAGTACAAACACAGCCATTCACATATGTGCGGCTAGGAGGCTCTGAGAGCAGGTCCCGCTCTCTCAAGTTTACTCAGCTTGGGAATTACATTTTACAGATGGCCGCTTCATGAGGGGAATGGGCTCATGTCACAGGGGGAAAATATTATTGCAGCACTGACCTCTGTTTGAAATCGCTCTAAATGTCGTCCTGACTTCACAAGACATCATCAGCCGCATCAAAGACCCGGCTTGTCTCACACTCTGTCTCCACTCTCACCTCAGGTTTCAGCAGAAACCAACACATGATAATGGCACAGAGATTGCACCCACACACTTGAGCATTCCCTGTGTTTATGCATCAGAAATGACCGGTGCAAAAGAGTTTTTAAACAAAAATGGGTTCAGATCACAGTTGTTAAGTAACTATTTGAGGTCATGAAAGATCTACAGGGTTTCTCAAAAGGAAAAAAAAAAACAAAAAAAAAAAAGCAAATCTCTGTGGTATTTAAACCACGCTTCGGTGCTGGACAAATTAACATCAAAGTGTGTCTGCTGAAGGAAATGCTTGTAAAGTATATTTTAAAACTCAGTGTGACTTTGCTCTCCTGCCATCAGCTGGCAGACGAAAAAGGAAAGAAAAAAGAGAGAGAAAAGGCATTTTCTCTGGAGATGGACACCATTGTCCTCAATCATGTTTAATGTGAATCTATGAGAATTTTCAGGAAGTACGATTAGTTTAAGGCTTATGTGGTGTTCCCATCATCAGATGTGAAGTCGAAGATTTACAGTAGAGGCAGGAATATTTCTCACATGAAGCAGATTTAACTGAAAAGTTCCTCAGTACGAGTTCATGAACTGAGCGACAAGCAGAAGAGAGCCTTCAGGGGCAGCACTGAGAAAAGTTCACCCCTGCAGAAAGTCAATATCCAAACACCCCACCACCTATTTTCTCATGGTACAGTCATATGTGCTGCATACTAAATGACTGCATTCTTAGAAACAAAAACAATAAAATATGTCCACCACCAATACTGACAGGATTTATTAACACTGGCTGTATATTACTCCTACTATTGAAAAATTAGCTTGCTTCTCAGACCTGTGATATTTATGGTCGCTGGTTGTACATGAACCCAATGGTGATGAGAACGAAAACTAGAATTTGAATAACTGAACAGGTAGGAATCACAACTAACACAACAGGATGATCCAGGAAAGTCTGAGTAAAGCTAAAGGACATCTGTACACTGGCATGGCTGATTAGTAAATAAATAACAAATGTACTGATCACGGATGGGAGACTGAAAGCAGGAAAAACTGAGGACTCCTAGAGACTAAAGCCCCTTTTACCAATGATTTCATGCTACGCCAGAGACCCTTTTCTTTCTTGGTTCGCTTTACTGAGGCAGCATGAGGGATTGAAGTCAACCCACCACCGTTATGCCTCTGAGCCATCTAGTAACAGAGCTGTAACAGCTGATACAAGAAAGAGCAACACAACATTGCGAATCAAGGGGGTGATGTAGAGATGACAGACGATCTCTGCACCCAGTCATGACACTTAAAATGCGAGATTTCACATTTTCCACTTTGCACGCCACGTCAACCTCACCGCTGGTTCCGCGACGCCAACTTAATTTGTGAAAGCTCACAAGACCCAGGATTTATGAATGGCCGTAGGTGACCTAAAGATGGGTTTAACTTTGCTGCTATATTACAGAACTGTAATACAATAACATAAGACAGAACAACCAAAGCTGCTCTTTAATAAAACCTAAAAAAAACCCAAATAGAAATCAGTCAAACCACAAAACAATTAAAACAAAAATCTCAAAGCCACGCAATCTCCTTTTTCTTGCCGTTTTTGATTGACAGGTCCCTGCATAGAATCTTCATAACATTGGGCAGCCTATTAATCATTGTGACTGTAATCATTCAAACTGCTTTCAATATAGAGTATTAAAAGTGTTAATACTTTAATATTAAAGCTTGTTACTAAATACTGTCATCTGTCATTTTCAACGTTTTTTTATCTTAAATTAGCAGCAGGTGATTGAACAGACCTTCTTTCATGTGATCAAATTTAACCCAGACTGGTTCAGAAGTTAATGTTCAAACCATATGTGCTTTCTGGTTCTGAGTTGATGCGTGTGAACCACATTAAACCATAATATTTTGAGTCCAGGCCCATGTTATTGGCTCATGACTTTATGGGTATGAAGATCAGAGCCATGGAGACCTGTACGTAACCTACAGCTATCAATGAGCAAATTACAGCTGCGGCAGAAGTGTGTTGTTATGAGCAGCTCATCTACCGTGAACCCATTAAACTGAGGTTTGTTATGAAGGACAAGCTTTGTTACAGATGCTCATTTCAGTAAAATACAGCACAGGCACAGTGCCAAGATATGTGAGTGAGATGAAATGTTTATAAGGTGCTAATGTGTTGAATATGACACCAGTTAGAAGAGCTGTATGTGAACTTGTCCAAGCAGTGATTCATATTTTTTTTCTGGCCTGAAAAATTTTCCCTTTAAAATAGCTACTAAAATCTGAGCATATATGAGGCAGATTTTCATCTAAGAGGATTAATAAATTTTCTAAATGCATTTACTGTTTCTTTAAAAGCATGTTTTACTCATTAAAGCACACTCAAAGGCTGTTGTCCTCAGGACTTTAAGCCTTGTAGGCTTTCATTTCTACAAGAAAGATACAGAAATATATTCAGAGTCAGCAAAACTTTACCCTGAGCACAATGAGGCGACATGCAATAATCTGAAAGGGCAACATGTACTCCTGTAAATACTGCCTGGAGGTTGAAAAGACATTTATAAGAAAATAAATATGAGCTTAGCCTAAAACATGAATGTTTCTTTAGAAAATTTGAAACATTTGTTAAAGAAGGATGCTCCTGTTAATTTAGGCTTCAGGAAAATATTTCTGCAATTTATATTCTCTCCTGCAGTCAGGAAAAGTCATAGAAAAGGCTGACTTGTGTCTTAGGTCAAAACAATTGATTTATTTCTAGTTTTTCTATGAAACAAAATGAATTAATAGTAACTTGTCAGTCAGTGAAATATATGGCGAAACTGAGAGCTGTGGGAGCATTCTCAGTGGCCTGCTTCAGTGTTGGGTTGGTGCTTTTGAAGAAAAGAAACACTACTTGGATGGTCGTTATGCAAAGAATGTGATTAACACAAACATGTTTTGCTTGCTGCACTTCTCTCCAGTTTTTTTCAACTGTGACACCTTCCACTTCTGACCTCGTTTTTATTTATTTATGTTCATTTATAACTTTGTACAATGGCAGCACAGCATTACAGTGGTTGACACTTGCCTCACAGCAAGAAGGTCACAAGTTCGTCTCCCGGTTTTTACCTTTTTGTGCGGAGTTTGTGTGTGCACCTTATGCATGTGTGGGTTTTCTGCAGGTGCTCTGGTTTCTACCACAGACCAGAAACATGCCTGTTAGGTAAATGGTATTTCTAAATTGTTCCTAGGTGTGAGTGAGAGTGTGAATGGTAGTTTGTCTGGTTTGTTTTTATGTGGCCCTGTGACGGACATGCGACCTGTCCAGGGTGTTCCTGGACAGAATTCACCTCTTACTGCATGCTCAGTCTATAAAACTGTGAATCTGTACATTTCCAGGTCACATTTAGGCTGTGCAAAATCTGATTTTCAGCCGTTTTTGCACTGCCTGATTTATACTGGGTTTTCCATTGTTTTCCATTTATAAATATATTTTAAAATACCTTTTACTTGAAGAAAAATGGAACCACTTTATTATTGATTGTTAGGTAGATTTTACAGTTTGTAAAATAACAAAGTTGTATTTTTGGTGTTTTTTAAATTTCCCCTACATTTAATTTCCTGCTAAACCAACAGGCTGCAGTAATTTTTTTATGCTCAGGAAGATTTAAAAGTGCATCAAATCTTATCCCAGCTAATTGTATAAAACCATTAAAGTCAGGGAGATGTATTTAGTTTTAATTGTCAGGACTGTTTGCTGCAATTTGTTCAGCATTTCAGCTAATGATATTAAAGTCGATCCATTAAGCAGGTTGGAGGGCGTTTTCGCACGGCGGGGTATGAATGGGCATGTGTGTGTATGTGTGTATGTGTGTGGAGCAGCTGGTCAGTCATGGATTGACTTAACCTCTGTCACTTTGATGGCTTTTGTGTTTAACACTTGCCTAAAAACACAGGCAGATGTCCTCGACACACCCCAACCACACACACACCCACACCAACATCACTTGGTTAAGTTAGGTGGTTCAGTAAGACTCAGCACAAGTGTTGTTTTGTCCATTAATATATATAAAAAAAAAAACTTTGTTATCTACATAACAGTATCCTTTATTGTGTTCACAAACAGCAACACAAAGTTTTTTTTTCACAAAATCTTTAACTTGTTTTCAAATCTCTGCTTTGTCTTTCAGGATTTGTATTGTCTATCATAACATGTTTTTTAAAGGTTGTTTATTGTGTCATGTTATTGCATTCAAACATATTTACACATATTCTTAGATATTGTTCTTCTTTTAAGTTTTGTGGCATTTTTTTTAATCAGACTGACAAACAATACAATGAATAATCCATGTACAACCAAGGTTTGTGAGACAAAAAAAGTTTCTCATAGCATTTGAAAATATATAATACTCTTAGACAAACAACAACACACCAATTTAGTAATGTTGTACATGAGATTTATTGTATTGAAATGTGTTTAAACTTAGAAGGAGTGACTAAAAAATCCCTTTTACAAACATGTTGGCTCAACATGTTTGCCTCATTGATAGGAGACACTTGGTTGGTTCACAGTAATGTCCACATTCTGGATCAAAATGACACATGACAAACGAGTGAAAAAGCTATCCATGTTAAATTGTTGAAGCCATCAATAAACATAAGACGTGATCTCAGAAATACTAATCGTTAACTTTACTTCCCCCACCAGCCTGTGTGACAATCATTCACATGCAATTCATGGGACCAAAACATCTGAAGTAATGACCAAGCCCCTACAAGATCCATCTGAGTCACGTGTGTGACTGTGAAGGGACCAAAAATCCAGACGTGTTTAAAGAATAAAAAACCCTTATAATCATTTAAAACTAAAGAGCTGTTTCAAAAAGTAATGTAAAGTCTTAAAGAACTTTGAAAAAAGAAACTCAATTCTCTATTTAATGTTGATTTATTATAAGTGATTATCTTGTTTTCTTTCCCAAAGTGATAAATGCTATTCTGCTGTCTGATGTGTGTACAATTTACAAGCCCCTATTTTAGAGGTCACAGAATGAGGTACAGGGTCATCATTAGGAAGATGAGAGGATGAAGTTTACAGTCCAAGAATGTATCAACTCTGCCTTGTTGTAAATCTTGTTGTAATGTGCTGCTTCCACATGGGGGCAGTCACAAAAATATGTGGAACAGCTGAGGTGTGGGCTACTTTTACTTGTTCAAAAGATGCTGCCAGTCTTTTTGCTTTATTATGTTGCTAAAAAAAAAGTCATAGTAGATAAGGATGTGCTTTTTAATGGAAAAATGCAACACTAGAAACAGTTAAAAAAATCATTTAATGCTGTTAAAAGCTGTGCTTTTAAACTTGTGCTTCTTCTTTTACCGTATTGTTCTTCAGCAAATAACCTATTGCAAGATAAAAACTTTATTAGGCCAAAGAAATATTTGTGACTGGGATTTTATTTAACACTTCGTAGATTTAATAAGCTACATCAAATTAGGATGGATACATATTTTCTTTTACTTTTAACCATGTAGCTAAAAGATACATACCTATATGTTGCATCATATATGTTTCACAGCACTTTTCAAGTTGGTATGCAGAAAATGTAAAAACTCATACTGCAACGGGTATGGGCATACCGCTGTAACTTCACTAGCCATCCTCTTAAGGTTCAAGATTTACATTTATTGTGAAATATTAGCAACAAAATTCATTTGCATCTGCTCCTCAGTTACACACTGAAAATGGGTCAAACATCAGAATTTAATGCAAAATAAAGAAAAGAACCAGAGCAATTAGTAAAGGAAATTATATTTACCAGAACAGATTTCCTACATTACACAAGGTATTTTGTTAGTAACATTAAAGTTTAGAACAACTTGAGGCATTAGTGGGAATGAGAAGCATTCTGTGTCTGAATTAAGACTTTATAATCAGATTCACATTAGAATTCATTTCCCCTTTGGCCCCATTGTTACCAACTCTCTGCCTCCCTGCTCTGAGTGAAAGGGAGTTCCCTCTGCGATGAATGTTAACCAGTCGGAGGATGAGAGCGAGCCAAGCGCTGCAGTGTTGTTGTGATCCACTCAGGCAGATCAGCATTTGACTGAGAAGTTTTTAATAGCTCTCTGGAGTTGCTCCATAAATAGCTTGGCTCTGGCCATTATTTGCCCCCGTTTCCTTTCTTTTGAGAGGGAAACTATTGTGTACCACGCAACCAAGCCAAGGCAATCATTTCCACTCCTTTGAGCAATTTGTGGGGTGTGAATGCGTCTGATATATTGTCTACTCTGTATTAAAATCTGTGGGTCAGATAATGGCTGAGCAATTCCAAATCAAACCGAGTTTATCTGTCCATTCCTCATGCTGTGTTAGAGCTGCTTAGCGATCAGAGCTCCAAAAGTCAAACAGAATTGGAGAAACATTATAAATATAAACCCTTCCTATATATATATGTATATATATATATATATATATATATATATATATATAGAGAGAGAGAGAGAGAGAGAGAGAGAGAGAGTCTTAGTGGTGACCTTTTTGTATCTACCTTCTCTTTAGGGTGTAGCCCCACCTCTCCCCTGTTGACTGCAAGGATAGGTACTGGGCTCATGACCCTGAACAGGACCAACCTGGTACAAAATATAGACTGATGGCAAAGCTGGACCTGATAGCTGCTAAATTAAGGTTGAAACTGCATAAGTTGAGAAGCAATTATATTGAAGTTTGAAATTTTTGGAATTTGTATTTATCCTTTCTGCATGATTATTTTAAGGTTAAAGATCTAAAATTCTTTGGAAAATGTGACAATGTGTAATCAGCAAAGTAATGGCCCACTCTTACAGAGCACCTTTTTGACATCAGTGTTCTACAAAACACTTGCAATGTCCCAAATGCACCCAAACAAACATACATCACTTTTTGTTGCATGTTTTCACTCTGTAAATGCACATGTTTTATTTTCACTCATTCACCATTAAGCATATTCGGAGTAGCTGATTGCAGTGTCTTGCCCAAGGATACTTTGGCAGGCTTATAGAGGTTGAGGGTCAAAATCTCCTCTTTGGACAAAAGATAGCAATTCACTCTACCACTGAGCCACTGCCACAAGTATGAGCTTGTTTGAAGTCATTCTACATTTATTTTAATTTTAATAGTATTGCTACCTTGACAAGCCACATGGTTTATCCCAGAAAAATCTAGGAACTGGTTGGCTCTTTTACAAACTACTAACATTTGATGAGATAAAACATGGAAGAAGGTGCTGATGAGTGAGCAAACATGACTCATGTTGTTGACACCTGTCACAGTAGGAGTAAGGTGCACTGATTGGTCCAAATATTTAAGTTTTGGCAACAAACTTGGCACCAACTGAAATGAGTTCACTAATAAATGTGATTTTTTTTTTAAGTTTCATCCTCAGCCTTACAGATCAAGCCCATTACAGCAACTATAAGCTGCAGTATTTGGACATTTTATTGCATTATGACAACCCTTTAGCTTCCATCCTTCATTAAAAGTGTTCTCATTTGTGTCTTTAGACAGCAGATTTGCTTAGCAAAAGATTAAGAGAAAGTGGAATAATTAGAAAATTTCTGAAATTTGAGGATTTACCCAAATCTTCAATTAAAATTACTGAAATTTTCTAAACTTCCTTGAAATGTTGTCCTAAATGAAGGACATCGAAGCACTTACCACGCCTCACTGATTCTGTTCTGCAGTGTTAGACAACAGTGTATATGCAAGTAACTGCAACTGAACAAGCTGCAGGTTGTATCACTACTGTGGCTGTAAACAGAACAGAAACATGGGGGTGTATTTACATGGAAACCTGCCTGTGGAGTCCTGTGAGGTCAGAAATCCCAGCTGTCCTCGAGAGGTTGTATGAACTTCCTGTGAACTCCTGACAGTGAGGCTGTACCTGCTGATGAACCATCCTCCTTACTCCGTCCTGTGTGGGTGGTCCCTGCATTCACAGTCACAGAGTGATAGGAGGGTGGAGAGCGAGGTGAAGAAGGACCCATTGTTGCAGACAAAGAGAAGGATGGAGTCATTCATTAGGTAAATTAGTTAAACAAGGCATTTCCATGTCCATCACTGAAACTTAACTCTCTATCTTGCACCCTCACCAATCCACAGCACTCTATTCAAAGTTATTCCTCTTCCTCCATCCATACCCTTTCTCGCCAAACCAAGACTTCTTCACCTGTTGCAGCTATTGGTAAAGGTTTTTCTCAGCTGTCTTTTGTTTAAAAAAAAGTGTTTAAGTCTTCTTGCCTCCTGCTAAAGCTTTGCAGACATGTACATGTTGAAGTGTGTTGATGAGAGCTGTCTCTGAGATTTGTGGAACAATATAACATTTGAGATTCTCTTATATCATAACTTTGATTTACTCCCCATCCTAAACTTTACATTGAATTGGAGGTGACAGTAGAGATGGAAATTTTACTTTTAAAAGATATTCCTTGTGAAGAAAATTTTAGAACTTACAAAAAATTACGTTACAGAATTTTTCTGTTTCATCTAATGGCAGAAACATGAATATCATTCAAAATAAATGGCAAAAGAAAAGAAAACAAGGCAAATAAACTGATCATTTTAGTATTATCATGACAAACTGAGCAATGCCTGGATTTGGATTATTCTGGTAATAACTCAACGCTGTACAGATGCTTGAATCCTGTTCTGTGAGGCACCACTGTCATGAAGCCATTTGTGACAAATTCATGAAACTCAGTGCATTCACATTTCCTACACAAAGTCTGACATTTTAGTAAACACTTTGCAGAGTACAAACTGCCATCAACTTTATATCAACTCCTGCACCAGGTGATAATAACTCACTGCACTATCTGTATTTATATGATGATGACTCTCTACACCATTCACCAATGTAGCTAAACATGTTCATATAGGTATATAAACATGTATATAATCCTAACCCCAAACGCAACCACATTTTAAATCAGGTCCTAAACTTTAACGCATTCTATCCACTTTTCCTGTAATCTCAGCCCTAAAAATTAACCTTAATTGTATACACACGCCCAATAATTTCAGCCCAAAACCCAACCTCAATTTTAATACATTCCCATTTAAACCAAGCCGTTAATTTAACCCTATTTTATACATTTTCCTAGGTCATCCCAGCCCTAAAACAAAATAATCCAGTCCTATATGCATTTCTTTTCTCCATATCAAGCACAGAACATAACAAAGATAAACAGAGTACTTACAGGTACACACATCCACCTGGTCATTGTATCACAACGATGCACCAGGCACAGTACGTCTCAGATCACCT
The DNA here is from genome assembly GCF_001649575.2 of Kryptolebias marmoratus. Classification (NCBI taxonomy): domain Eukaryota; kingdom Metazoa; phylum Chordata; class Actinopteri; order Cyprinodontiformes; family Rivulidae; genus Kryptolebias; species Kryptolebias marmoratus. Next base: position 9,617,626 of record NC_051443.1, on the reverse strand, counting down.
AAGCACATGAAGTCCACAGATCTCTTTATCCTCCACAGGTTATAGAAACCTTAGAGGAGGACCACAACAGGAGGAGTGTGACATCACCCTGAAAAATCCAGCAGCAACTGAGAAAAATATTCAGCCTTATGTAGCAGGTGAGTGATGTTGAACGGCAAGCATGTAAGGTAATAACAGCTTCCAGGTGTTCCAAAAAGAGAGGAGGAGCCAGAGAATAGCTCCGCCTCTGAATAACACATCAACAGAGACACAGACACTCAGACAGACGAGGCAAGGAAAAAGCAAAAATGTGAAGAAACAGAAAGAAAGGTACAACAGGGCCAGTGACAGTGTTCCCCCTCAATGGGAGGCTCCCAGTGGCCCATAAGGCTTGTTGGGTTGCCTTTGATGAAAACCTCCTTAACCATAGGGGCATCTAGAGTTTGACATCCATATATCACACACATATTGAATGCAGGCTTAAACATCCTTATGGGCACACAGGAAAAAAAGAGAGAGAAAAAAGTTTCACCTCACTGAAATGTTTAGAAAGCGTCTCCTGTAATCTTTTCTGGCAGCGCAAGATCAGTTTTAATAAGAGTCGCTGCAGCTGTTAGGGGAGACATTCATGAGTTACTACGAGCTGTAAAAGATTTGATGAATTCACAGCACTGTTACTGCAGTCAAATAAAAGCTTACTATGAAAACATGGTGTAAAACTGCCTGTTTTATTGGAACAAGTGTTGCCATTATGTTGAGGGACAATATTACGGCACGCCGCCTGTGAAAAATGGATGTGCTGATGTGCCAACAGCCTGCGCCTCACTCCCAGCTTTATTATCACATGGCTGTAATTACAGACAGTAGCTGTTAATGGTGCAACTGTTTGTTCAGCCTCACAGTTTTATACAGAGAGCAGGTTTGCTTTCATTACATATGAAATATGTTTTATTGAATCAGGAGTGACTGGGGGGGCCTGTGAGAGCAAACCGAGAAGTAAATCAAGAATCTGAAGACCAACAACCGCTGGAAGGAAAATACTGAACAGAGACAGCTGGAACAAGTCCATTCTTTCAGAAAACTTTGAATTTGAGTGAAAAAAAAAATGGCTACTTTACTGTTGGTGCTAATAATAAAAGACTTAAAAACATTTAGATTAATTCAACGACAGAGATTCAACATGAAGAAAGACCAAGCTGGTACATGTGTAACCTAAAAGATTTCTGCCTCCTCACCTTAAAGCATCTTTGACCTCCTGCTTCTTGAATATGTTTTTTAAAAAGCTGTGTGATTGTCAAAGATTAATAGAAGTACAAATTTGTTTTTTATTCCAGTTAAAATACATTCGAATTGACTTATCAAAAGGAAACTGTTACAAAGCACTAAGGTTTTTTTTAGCCTTTCCTTTGTGGTTCTCGAGTGTGTGGATGTGAGCATTCTGTGTGTCAGTGTACTGATGAAATGTTTTACCTTGTTGTGTCTTTGTGGTAGCCATCTTGGGTCCCTGCTAAAGTGGAGGCCTGCCTCAAACCCAGCTCTTTTATAGGAAGTGCAGTGATAAGAGCTGGAGTTTGATTGGTTAAAACTTAAAGTAACAAAAATAACAATGGTTTGTAAGTTGCTGTATTTGCACACATAAGACATTTGCTCAAAATTTTATGATTGAAAAATAATTGTTTACTCTATGAATGTGAAAGTTAAATGTTTCCTTTTTTCCCCCTCTCTGGAAGGCTAAGGTGATTGGCTGAATTGAATTGAGAAGGCGGGGTTTAACCTGTATGGTGAACTGCTAGAAGACTCTGGTGACTGATGGGAGGGCTGCCATTTTGTACTCTCCTGTGATGTGTAAGGATGAATAAACCTGCTTGTTTGCTGTACAGCCAGGACTGACTGATAGCGTTTCTTCCACACAAATTACCACAAAGTATGAGAAGTAGGTGACTTGTATTCTCAAAATGCAACAGGATTACAGTTGCACTCCAGTCTTTGCTTTACTGTCTATAGATTTATTTTCAATTCAGCTGATTTGGGAGATTCTACTCTTTCCCCTTCTTCTGTTTCTTTTCCAATATGGAAGTATTTTAAAATACAAAACGAGAGCAGTTCGGGAGCTGCTTGCAACACTTCCATTCTGGTATTTGTCGTTGCAATAGTGATAAAGCTACATTCAATATTTAATTAGAATTTTAAAATTCAAACACTCAGCTGATCACCCAGCTAACTCTTAAAGCTAACACAGCTAGGTAACAACTTTAAGTACTTTAAGTTTCTATAGGACAGAAATAAGACAAAAAGGATTACAGAAGAGGGAATTGAATTTATCAGATTGGAAGAGCAACCCATTACTTTGGAGAAAATAGGTTGGAGTCACGTTATAGCCTACCCTCCAGAACTACATAACAAGCATACAGTAGCTCTATTCGAGCTATGAAACATGTTCATTCTCACCTGGCATATTTGAGGAACAACATGAACACAGGTTTTGTTTTTTACTGCAATGTAGAGCTTGGAGATTCCAAATTGATCTGGGATGGGAGTGTGCATGTTCACGTTGATGTCTGTTCTGTCTCTCTGTGTGGCCCTGTGATGGACTGGACGTGAACAGGATTAAGTGGTTATAGAAAACAAATGAATGGTTGGTTTGTTAGTCGAGGCTGAGTCCAATTCCAGGGTTATCACTTTGATAAATAGATGCCTTGCTTATTAAGGGCCCTTCAGTTACTGGGTCACTTAAATTGAGTGACAGCAGCCCCTGAGAAATTGCTGCTGCATTTAATAGCATTAATTGAAGTGCTGATGTGTTTGTGGCTTTTATAGGTTTTGCAGCTTGGCAGTTTCGACACAGCAGGCTGGCAAAGACAAACGACAGGGCTACTACGTTTGATTAATAGGGGCTTTGACATATGTGTTAGCCATGAAACATTTCAAATGTAATATTAAAAGAGGACATCATTCACCGCTCAAAAAGCCAGTCTCCTAAAATAAAATGTGTATGAATCACAAAGGAGGGAACTTTTTCAGCCCTGACTTCATTCTGTTAAAGCTGAATCAAACAATGACTGACTGAAAGCACAACATTATTTCATGTTGTACTGAACACATCACTGCCCTGATGTTTATTAATGAGTCAGTCATAGCTGTAGTCTGGACACAGAGCTTGAGGTCTAATGAAAACTATAAGGATTGGATTAATCACATGAAGACTGGTTTAACCAACCTGGACAGGTCTGAGCATCTGTCGCTTATCTCCCACCTTGGTGTCCAATGCACTCTTGGACCCTGTTAAAGGTCATTTTAGCTGAATTAAATAAGACTGATCTCTGTGACTGGATGTTAAAATTTAGCAAACTAAAGCTAGAGAACAACAGCATCACTAATGACAGAAAGCAAAAACTGAAATGTATCACATATTTTCTACTGAACTGTCACATTTCCAATCAAGCAGCACTTTTCAGGAGATTTTGTAATTAATTGTGTTCTCACTTTCACGATTAATAATGTACACACTACCATACCCTTGCTGCAGAGTAATGCTGTCATTTGTAAGTGTAGGTCAGGGGTGGGCAATCCTGGTCCTCAAGTGCCTCTATCCTGCATGTTTCACTTGTTTCCCTGCTCCAACACACCTGATTCGGTGATTAAATTACCTCTTCATGATCTCCAGGAGCCTGTTAATCACCCATTGATTCAAATCAGGTGTGTTGGAGCAGAGAAAGAAGTGAAACATGCAGGATGGTGGCCCTCCAGGACCAGGGTTGCCCACCCCTGGTGTAGATTGTGGTCCAAACTAGCTGTTGATCTTTGGGGTGTTTTGAAGTGTCGCTTTTTGTCCATAGACTTACTGAATGACTTGTGGAGACACAGCAGTTAGCTTGTTTTGATACCAATAAGGTCTTGATATATAAAAGCAAAATTTTAAAGTACAGAAGTCAGACAGAAGGGCTCTTACACACCAAGTTGACAAACAACTGTCAGGAAGACCTTGAATGGCAGCCATCTTTTGTCCTTTTAAGTAAAACAGAAGAATGATGACTGTTTTGTACCTGTCAACATTTGTCTGACATTTTAATGGCATTTTTACTCTTTTCCAAGTAATGAAAGAGGTCAATAGATTATATGAAAAACAAAACAAGTAACCCCCAGTATGCCGGCTGCAGTATATTTTTGTAAGTCAATGTGAATAAATTGGACATTTTCCTTGCAACGAAAATAAAAATACACCTCAGATATATTTTTCAATATGTTCACTTCATTGATTTACATAGTTCTTACTTTGTTGTTGTATATTCAAAATATTCATTTTTCTAATATCTTTATTTCTAATATCTGTATTTAGTTGTGTCATGCTTCAAACACACCGTGATTGAATAGACAGAACTTTCTGCACCACATCCCCACACTGGCTCCAAAAATAGAACATGGACGCACCCATAAACAGGATATAACTTCACTTTCATACACAGAAGTGCCTTGTCTATCTTTATATGCAGTTACTGATCAGATCTAAATGTTTATGTTCCTTTAAAAGTATGGTTTAAAAACCTTAACATAAGCATAGAAACACAAATAAATCTGTTTGGGTTGTATAATCCAAGTCTTCCTCTGGTTTTTGGCACTGGTTTGGTGTATAACAGAAGAAATGGCCCTTAAAAAACACCTACTGACCTACTAGAATCACTGATTGAGAGTGTAACAAAAAAAGCTGACTGAAACTGAACCTTAGCCTCTGGTGCAGATCAGAACAAACTAAATATCACTAAAAAATGAACTTTAATAACTAACTGAGACTGCTCTACACTAACTGACCAAGATTTGGGCAGAATTACTAAACACTGCTGGTACAGATCTGGTCAAACTTTTCTTTATTACACATTTGGTTCAATCCATGGTATTTTGAAAATCCATCTGGGTAAGGAGCCATTAAAGGCTATTAAGGTTTATTAGCTAATACTAATACTAACATTAATACAATTTCAGGTTATTTAAATACATATGATAGCTTGGTTTTAGAAGCATTACCAATGTCAGCTGAGCTTTAACAAAAGCATCAAATTTATTGTTTAACATTCTCACCAGACAAAAAAATAGCTTTTTCCACAAACCTGATATTAGATAATATCCCAGTATTTTAAACCATTATGATGCTTACCTTATAAAGAGCATAAATTGCAAAATAAAATATTTGAAGTGGCCTTGAATTTTACCATTATGCTGCCAAACTTCAGAATTACTGCTAAATAATAATTAAAGCTTAAACTTATCTCATAGCCCCCACCCCCACCATTTTTCCCAGCAGCCTTTTCAATCAGCCACACATGCCTATCCTCAATAACAACACTGAGATCAGTATTTCTGTGGTGTCATGGTTATCAGGCCAGGCTGGAAGGCTGCGGACTATGACACCTCATTAAAATACCAGCTGCAGTTATAGCCATAAACCAAACAGTTTGTGTTAGCTGATAAGCCTCAATAGCCTTTTAATGGCTGCATTTACCCAGTTAGACTAATATTATGGTTAGACATGACATGGTGATGTGACAGCCTGCTCATGCTGGAGAACAACTTCTCACACAGGTGGTACCCTATCATCACTGTTAGCGGATTATAATGTGAAGCTGCAGCACAGAGCTTTAATGTGTTGCAATGTGTCATTTAAACCTTTTATTTTATAATAGCTCAGTTGCTATTGATCAGTGAAATACCAAGCATATGCTGATGTTTTAAACCCAAAATGACTGAATGAGCTTATGTTTACTTATAACACTTAATAATGCAGCTAAAAGTAAATATATGCAACCAGTGAATGAGCTGTAACTATGATGAAGCAGACACAGAACTGCCCAGTATGACAGAACATAAGAACATAGTATTTTACATCTGTAAGTTTTGTTATATTCATCCATCCCAGAAAAGATGTAAAACCCTGTCATAAACCCAGGGATAATGTCCAGAGAGCGAAACCAAAGCCACACACGGAGACGGAGCTGAAGGTAAGTGAGTTTTATTTACAGGTGATACTATATACAGTGAGCAGGTCTCGGGGAAGTCTGTAAAGTAAGGAGAAGCTGGGTGAGTCTCGGGTACGATTCTGGTCAGAGTAGTTTGCAAGATGGAGGTAATAATGTCTCTTGTTTTCTTACAGGTCCAGGAGGTGAGTTGCTGCGCTGAGGCGAGGAGGAGCGGTTCCAGGATGATCCAAGGAGGACGAGCCAGTTCCAGCAAGGTAGGTATCAGATAGGTTCCAGGTAAGTTTCCCTTAAGGTCCGTAGTCATGGCGTGGCAAAACCTAAGTTGTAGGCAAGACAGAGAACGTAATTAGCACTTGGAGCAAAGTTAAGGTTAGACGCTGAGGCGGAGAATCTAACCCAGAAGGCTTGATGATCCAGCGAGGATCTGATCTCAGCCTGCTGCTTAAATGCTGGATGGTCTCTTCAGTGGAATCCGGAACACCTGTGGAGTAAGGGTTAGTGACGCCGCCCGAAGGCGGAGCTAAGCCCAGATCCTCACAAACCCAGCAAGTTCTGGGTTTGCTCCTCCCAGTGGGATGTGACACACAGGTTTCCTTCCACCAGAGCTGAACCGATTGTTGCAACTGCAGCTCAAGGCTTTGACTGATCTGGGCTGGTTGGCACCACTATTTAAGGCTGAGCTGAACCAGTTTGTCTGCCCACTCAAATACTTGTTACACTTACCTTACCTGGACTCCAGGAATCCTGCTGTTCCCCGAAGACCTGCAAAAGAAAAGAAGAAACATCATGATTTTCCAGTTCTTGTTCCCTACCAAATCAAATCATTTTTACTTACCGGTGTTTCCTGTGGGTTATTGGTCTCAGCTTTTCTGAACCATGAGGTTAATAACAATCATTACGACATCTTGTGCTTGAGGTAGAGCCTCACCCCCAACTCAAATGAAGCATTGTGCCTTCATCAGGAGACAACCATAGCCTTAGACCTGAAGTATCTGACTCTCATCCCAGCTGCTCCACACTTAGCTGTGAACCATTCCAGTGCACACTGAAGGCTTCATTACAACAAAGCTTAATTCCCAGACATGCCAGCTGTAAACCGCAGGCATCAAGGATTTGTTAATCCTTTGTTCTCCAAGTGCATTAACTCCACAGAGTGCTGCTTGACAGATAATAGTTTTACATTTGTCCCAACTTGATCATTAAAATGGCTACCTCTTCACTTTACAAAAATAAAATAAAATTCTAAATGCAGGCAGAGCAGCTCAGTACCCTCTTCTTCCTCAGATATATATTTGTAAGATGTGCAGAGAGAGGTTTTACATTGTCTATGTCTTATGTCTATAAGATATGGTTTTTAAGACAACATTTGCTGCTATAAGTTCTCTGTAATTTTCTGCATTAATGCTGCGATCCCAGAGGTAGAAATGAGCTCTACCAAGAGCATTAACACAAACTCATCATAGAGCCTGGTTTTTAAACTTGTTGCTGACACAAGTCTGAATGGGTTGTTTTTTTGAACATATTTTCAAGAAAATATCTGGATCCCTAATTCAATGAACTACTAATTAGGCGTGTGTTTTCAGAAAAGAGAAAAAAGCATTAGGATAACTTTACATTTACAAAGTATCTTTATTCTTGAATTCATAAACACATTAAGTCATCCACAATATTTCTGCACAACTGATAACTGCACAACTGGTGTGCAATAAATATATTTATATATTACATAATGCACAACAATTATTCAAAGATCAGTCTTTTTTTGTAGACTGACGTTGAATAAGCAACTCTCTGAAAAACCTTCACTTTCCAGAACAAATAAGAGCACTACTTAATGCAGATCTGATAAAACTAAAGAAAACAACATGAAACTAGACATGTACTGGCATCATGTTTGAAGTTACACAAGTATAAAAATGTGAACGTAATCATTTAAAAGAATGAAGAAAAATATATGTTCTGCAGTGCTAATTACAACTACAGGTCATGAATTTATAATCACATTTTGACTTGATCTGCAATTTATTTCCTAGAGAAGTAGTTCATTTTTCTAACTCTAAATGTACAGAACAACGCCTCAGAGGATGTGGAACAATCTGCTCCTTAGTGCCCTGCAATTGAGAGAAAAAAGACCTGTTGAAAAAGAGGCTATTTAATTAAGTAGCTAACAAAATACAAATCTCAATAACTTTGGAAATAATTGTGCAACCCTCATTAGGCATTCCATCTGGGCAATTACCTTCTTTTTAGCCTCAGGGAGTTATAAATGACTGGACGGTAATTGAAGCTAGCAGTTAGCGAGAGCCTGAGATGAACTGAATTACACAATGTCATTAAAACAAATACATCAAATAATTATCCGATGGAAAATAAATGGACTGAACGCATGTAATTGTTCTTTCGAATTAGTTCTCCCACCACTCTCGCAGCCATCGCTCAGAGGATCCTCACAAGCATTTTTCCTGCCGGAGCAATAAATACTTCCCTCCTGTGTGGGCCACTTAGAGCAAGGTTTTCGCTGCCTAATTAGTTTTACAGTTTTTACAAAGTGCCTCACTGCCCACATCGTTTAGCATCATATAAAGGCAAAAAAAAAAAAAAAGGTGGCGGTGATTCTGCTGTTGACATTACTTCAACCTAAGAGAGTAAAGGGAAACTCTTCTTTGTTTCCACCATTTATAAGATTAAGCAGCTCACAAATGAAAAAAAAGCTCATTTCTTTTTCCAAATATAGAACACATGGCTGAGTAAAACCATTATGTGAGACACGTCTTTGTCCACTCTGATAGATTACTTTCTTGATTTGGTCTAAAAAAAAAAAGAGGGGGACTCCTCTCCTTTTTTACCTTGAACTCTGCAGAGGAGCATGTGCTTGAAACATTTTCAGCCAAATTGATAGTGACCTGATTTATGGGCCTTATTGCACCGTATAATTAATTTTATGCATATGACTTCCTTTACAATTACCATACGGGCCAATTGGAGAAGTTCACTGCTTATATGAAGCCATCAATAATTGCAGATTCATCATGGGCTGGCTGAAAGTCTGCCTGAGAAGATGGATAAAAGAAATTGTCTTCTGGAGGTGAGAAAATCTGAGAAAAGAAAAAACTCCTCACGTCGACTGAACCCTTTAAACAATTGTACAGAACAAGTGTGAAAGACACTATTGTCTTGTCTTTTCAAGATGGCAGTTTAATCAAGAACAATGTATTTTGAGTTAAGAAGTGATGTTTCCACCAGTTATCCATAATAGGATGCAAGAAATGGGAAGAAAATAGAAATATTTTGAAGCAACCTTGCAGAGTTGAACCTCGGCAATGAATCAGTGATTCAGAACATTAGACTCTGATTTAAATAAATGTGTGAGTCAGTCGCTGAGTTTGCTTACATTCCTCTAATACCTTAAAGGGATAGTTCAGGTCTTTTGAAGTGATATTTTATTGGAGGGTTACAAACAGCTAATACCTTAACTGTTGTAGGAAGCCTTTTTAATGTCCTCAATTTGGAGAAAGCATTTAATTTTGACCAGACTGACTAGGTAATGCCTAGTTCAAAGCAAATTTCTGTCAGTTTAAAATAGCTCCAATCTCCAAAATGTTATTGTGGTTCATGCAAACACTATTTTATAAACCTGTATACTGCTGTCAGTTTTGCATCACACAGTTATTCCAGCAGAAAGGGCCCCAGGCTTCCCTGGAAGTGAGTGCTTGCAAAAAAAATAAAAAACAGAATTTAACGTAAATGTGTAAGGCATTTCTTGAACTCTCCCCAAGTGGTTGACAATACATTAGATGATGAGGAAGTAGACAGTTGGCTCAGAAAGGTGAGAACGGAGGTATTTGTGATCTAATTCAGTTTTTGTCTTCTAAAGTAAGGACTCCAAAGATGTGTCAAGTCAGTTGGGAGCAGATGTAGGGAGTTCGACAGCAGGAGATGAGACGGACAGAAGCTCGGAGGGCAGAGCAGAGCTGGTGAGCAGCTCAGCGACAGGTGAGACTGATGCATGTGAGCGTTTCTTCTCAGGTGTCACTCAGGTGCAGGATGGCCTGTTATTGGACGTGAAGGACCTGGTCAGGTCCAATCCAACTTTTGTTTTACTAAGTGAATGAGGAGCAGAGAGAGGTGAGGAGTAATGAAGAGGGCACACAGGGCACGAACACACACACACACACACACACACACACACAGGAAACACTCTGCTGGCATTACTTACTGCTTCACATGTGGTTGTGCTAAGTTTTCCAGAAAACGATGAATAACAATTAATTTTAATGAACATGTATTCAAGCCAATGAAAAGTTATTACATTTAAACATCAGTTAATTAGCTATCAGTTTAGGGGACACTGATGGTTAGGGAAAAATTAAAATGTTAAGTGTCCAAAAGAAACCTAACAAAACAGCTCTCAGTATAAACTGGATTTACTTATCGACCAAGACAGATGTTGTTGGCTAATTTGCATGGAATGACAATTAAAAAAACACCTAAGATCATGAGGAAAAAATTAGACTATTAAGCTGTTGCTGAGTAATAGTTAAAAAAATAAAAGTAATAAAGACATTGTCTCAGGATTAATAATAATATTAAATATGCTATGTCAAAAATTGACTGAGACATAACCAGGTGACCACTGTAAGTGAAGTACAGTAATTGACGTCTGAGTAAAATCCTCATCTCCATAAACTGTTCAGCTCAACAGCAGTAAAACAGATTATCTGCAACTGTACTGACTGTACATTTCTCCAAATAAGCAGCTCCCGCACGCCACACAAATCCAGCTCTGACACCTGACATCATCATGTTTAGGCCCGGTAATTGAAAATCTCTATATCCACTCAGCAGCACACCACCTCCTGATTCCACAAAACAATGACAAACGCTGTAAAGCAACATATTAATGTCAGCCCAGCAGGTTAAACAGCTGCAGCAACGAAGGTCTTTATTAAAATCAAATGAATGCTGGGAAAATAAAACCCTGTTAGATGTATGACCTGAAGCAGAGAACACATTGAGACTGAACTGATCTGGATGACATGAATAATTTAGCTGACACTAAAGGAGGTAATATAAATGCACACATACATTCTAATCTTTCCTGCCGGCAGTGCGTAGTCGCCGTGTTTCCCGCCACCTCTCTCATGTGGAAAAGCAGCAGATGCCCTCGGTGCTGAATTAATCCAGAAATGTATCAGCTCCTCAGAATTATTCACATACAGATGCATGATAATGATTCTGAGATTAATCCGTGACAGGAGCTGCTGCCTCTTTGTGCGCTAAAGGTAACTTTTTTCCCTCCTGACCTTTAGCTCGACAGCGCTCTCATTTCACAGCTAATACCCCGATACACGCCGACACCTGAGGAAGGTTTTTTTTTCCTCTCCAGCCTGTCACCCAGGAATCCCAGTGCTCCTGTAAGACAGTGCACTGGGAAAACATGCCCTCTGTTCGTCCTTGTCGCTAATGCCAGATTTCAGGATTAAAACCTGGAGGCTGTGACTGCTCCTGGAGGACACACACACACATAAATAGCAGTTCTTCCAGGAGGTCAAATTACTTTGTTCATTAACTCCATCTTTACAGAGACTGTAGAGACATAGATAAAGACCCATTGTTGTTATGGTACTGATATACATACTAGAAAGTAGTAAAGAAAAAACACTGATTTTGTGTCACAGCTTGTGTGGCATCAGCAGTAGTAAGGTTGAAGGCCTCAAAAATAAAACCAAAGTTGCCAATCAGATTTTCATATTACTTCTTAAACCTTCGTCCCTCCTAGGTTTCTAAAAGTTTTTTTTTTTTTAATTATTGTTTTTTGTGTATTAACTTATTGCTTTTGGATTGCTGTTTGTCTCCTCAGATCAACCTCAGATGAAGACATCGCTTCTCAAAAATGTCAAAAATGTCTTTTGCTTCAAGCACCAATCACATTGTGACAAATAATACTAAACAAATAAAAGTCTAGAATTCCTTAAAGAATGAAATCACCTTTCATGACAATTTTAAACTAAAATCATCTTATGTTGAGAAATAATTTATAGCTCATGTGATTTTGATCACGAGTAATGTGCACATTTTGAGTATGTGTTAAGGATGATTTTAGCTCAATGTCCATTTAACTTGCTGAACTATTGACACTTTCATGGTTTCTAAAGTCAGTTGGCTGTGGCCGTCATCTTAAATCGGATTTATTTCAAAAGGTAATAATTTATAGATATTCACCCAATGATTACTTTCTGAAAGTTTCATTAAAATCTGTCCTGTTGTTCATTGAGATATTTTGATAACACAATAGACAGCCACACACACCAACATGGACGAAAATAATAAATAAGGAAAGAAATGCTGTTTTTTTTTGTATGTAGTTCAAGTATTGCCTGCATTATGTCAAACCAAACCACATATTTTAAAACACTTCAGAAAACAACTGGAATGATTCCGTTTCTTCACTGAGGTTTTTTGCATCTCTGACATGACATTGAATAAACTTTAATGAAGTTCAAAAATTTCTAAATGTTGCTTTTACTGCTCAGTATTAATCATTCTAGTTCAATTATCAGCAAGAGCATTAAAAGAGGAAATAAGAGGCTAATTTACAGATGCCAGGCCTTGTTTTGTCAAGACAAATCTAGGTTGTTAAATTTCTACATTCTTGCAGTGGATTACCACACATGAAAATGAGGGGAAAAAAATTAAACACAGGCCAACTGTCGGGTTAGGTGGATGGTTTGGACCCAAGATGACTGACTCAGAGAGCTTCAAAAGAAAACCAATTTATTAACCAAAACAAAAGGCTGACGTGGCAGCACTAAAACTAAATAACAAAATCCAGACTGCAAAGAACACAATGGGCAAGACACAAGGAAACCCAGACAACACATAAGAGTGAAACAGAACCAGCAGCAAAGTGAAGGAAAGATGAACAAGTTTTAAAAGCTGAGGATGATTTGAAAGTGGACGCAGGTGACTGATTAGAAACGAGGGACAGATGTGGGTGCTTGAGGCAGGTACTGAGCAGAGGAAAGGTGAATGATGACAAGAACACAAGGAGCAAAAACTATGCAAAGACACAACTAAACATGAGGACAACCAAACAAACTAAATGAAACAATAAACTTAATACAACAACAAACCTAAAAACCCCCAGATCCTGACACCAACAAACTACTTTACCAGTCAGGTTTAGTCATATTAAGCTATGACAAAAATAAATGGCCTAAAAACTGCACATTGTTATTTTTTCTTTTTTTCCTTCACTTGTATTAACTATTTCTGTTTCTGCTGAAGTATTTCTACAGGGATATTTTAAAAAAATTAACAAGAAGACAGAGAAAAGAGGCCTGGCTTTCAACTAAATCAGTTTTTATTTACGAAAATATGGTAGATTTCCATGGTTGGATGATTCTTTTTTTTTTTTTTTTTTAATCCTTCATGTTTGGCTGGTTGGTTGAGATATTTTTCTGTGGTGTCACAAACATAAACATGTAATATTTCAGGGAGGCTGCACGTTGCATAGATAATGAGGATGCAGCTCATTGTAACCCAGCAGCCTCCTCCCAGGTTAATCCAGCCATGTTTGTTAATGGTTAAACTGGTCCAAAAGGCGATCTGACCTGATGGTCGCGTGGGACTTGAGTTCACTGGGGATTACAGACATCGGCTCCAGATTTAACATGTTTGTCAGTTGTGGTGGGAGGAGGATTCACCTGTAAACCCCCGACTCTGAAAAACATTGCCACTCATGTGACACTCCACTCCACTCTGAGGGTGACTGTAGAAGGGGGGAGCAGAGGTTGTGCCAAAAAGGCGGGAGACAGAATATTGTTGAGTCCCACAGGCGATTGCACTAACAGATGGCCCGAGCAAAACAGCTCATTTGGACCCCAACAAAGAGCCACCAATGATTCAATGATCATTTCTCATTCAGCCATTATTTATATGGGCATATAAACTACTGACACACAATATTTCATTTGTGGGGAGGCTCTTGTGTCAACAGAAGGCCTCATCACTGAGACTTTCTGCACTGCTAAGAAGGCAAAAAGCCCCCCGTCCAACTCCCCCTGCCAGTATCCATGATGGGAATTATTATGCTGATTATAAGCTGTTTTATGACACACCTCTTTCAATTAAATAGGTGATAATGAAAGCGTCCCCTGGCAGGTGTTTTTGTTGTCGGCGCTCTGATTTACATGGCAGACTAATTTGGCTGAGAGGCTGATGTAAAGAAGGTCAGCCCTCCGGCAGTGAGGGGCTCTGTGTAAAGTCTTGCTCAGAGGATGTTTCTGTGTAAACACACAGCAGCCGGCAGGTGACAAAGCTGCGGCTCCAGATGACAAGGTAATGAGTTCTGTAGGTAAAGCTGCGATTGTTGGAAGGGGAGCCACGGCCGACCTTAGGTTCAGGTTAATTAATGAAGTGATTCGGCCTCAAGGAGGGTGACGCAGGGCCTCCTGTGGGCCCCGAGCAGCAGGTCACAACACTGACAGATGCCCTATTACAATGTTAATGATAGCAGGGCCTGGGTCAGATAATTATATTCAAAGCTTTTTCTGCAGATAACAATCAGAAGCGCACACGCCACCGATGGATTCCCTGACAAGGAGCTATTTCAGTGCACATGTGCTTCAGCCCCCTCCCTACCTACACTGCTGCCGCTGTTGGAACTGCGTGCTTAAGTCACCAGGGGCCCCTCCAGGCCCTCAGGACCGATCAATGTGATCAAGACCCGATAAGATCTGCTGTGTTCCGTGGGCTGTGGCAGCACGTGCCGCACACGATCAACAGGAATCTATCAGCAGCTCTGATCATTACTGCCTGCCCCCACCCACCACACTCAGTTTTTGTGACACAATACAGTCACTCAACAGTGATCTATTCACAACTATCCTAATACAAACAGTAAAACCCTTTTTGTATTTTGGATTGTTGTGGATCAATGCAGAATTTTAAGTTGCTTTGATCGCACATCATGTTGTGATCCTTTTTCACTGAGGCTGTTTTATTCATGCAGGAACTCTTCTGCACTAACTTTAAAGATCGTGTTTGTCTTTATACCCTGTAGCCTGAAAAATTATGTTCCAATGTTTTTCTGTTCTGCCTAACCAAATGATGTCTGTTTTCAATTATGCGACTTATTGAAAAAAACAAAAAAAGAAAGAAAAGAAACTGAAAGTGTCTTATTAGGCTGGGTGGAATGCAACAACAAACTATTGGAGAAAACCAATAAGGAGCACAAACAAAGCAAACAGTATGACAGAACAATGATAGAAGTGGAACCAGGCCCCCAAAAAAATGTTAGAATCATGATATTAAATAGTGAAATCTCTGTTTGTAATAATATACTCTTGTTTTTATCTGTAGCATTTTTAGTAGTTTGGGTCACAAGTCTCTGAAACTCAAACTTTAAGGGGTCAGAAGGAAAAACTCTAAGAACCACTGGTTTACAGTATACAGGAATATAAGTGCACTTACAGCATTCATGTCAGGGTTCCATTTTACATAAAAGGGCATAAATAGGTTACATTTGAGTTTTTAATGTTTGGTGTTGTGCTATCCTTTAAAGTTTCTGGCATCTATCATTAATTGCCCTCTCTAATCCACTTTTCATCAAATTTGAGTGCTTACACTGTTTTTCATCAGATAGAACAAGAGGTAGCCATGGTAGGAGAACAGAGCCTTTAAAGGTAAATGATCTGCTCTTATGTAGCACGTTTTCAAACTCCTCTACAGAGCACTTAACAATGGGTTTCGAATTTTCTTATTCAGCTGTTTTTATTGTCACTCACACTTCAATAAGCATACTGGGGGCAAAAAAGGGGATAAAAAGGGGATTTAAAAAGGGAAATCTGAATATCCAAACAATAAGGTAACCCTAAAATATGACTAAAAATATAACAAAGCTTTTTATTGCAACACTCAGAAGCTTTTTTGAGCTTATTTATTATTTTATCTAGCCCCTGTAGTGCAATAAATATAATGTAGACAACCTAAACGTACAGATTCTCGGACAAGTTCGGTTTGAGTTGAGAACAGATTTATGGCGAATTACTTGTCTTGTTTCTGTCACAGTGGGCCAGAATGACTTAATGTGCAGGAATTGCAAGTGATATTTTATGCTACACCTTTACTTGTAATTTTACATCATTGAATTTGCAATAAAAAGTGATGTTTGCACTGATGCAGTTACAACTGATACCGAAGGAAGCACTGAAAAATGATGATTATCGGACAGATCTGACATTCCCAGAAGCCTTTAAACTGATTTATGGATGCTTTCATGACCACAGCTTACTCTCTGCTGCTGCTGACAAACCTGAGACGAAACATTTTACAGCGGTAACATCTGAAATAACTCATCCCGAGTGCACAGAGAAATCAGAGAGGGAGGGCCGACCAGCAGGCCGTGATGTGGAAAAAATGAAGAGCGCAAACGAGAGGCCAGGAGACAAAACGGGTGAAATTTATTTTTCAACCTCTGTCAGGAAGGTACATTAATCTAAGAACATCCGTGAACGTGTGATTCCACCGTCAGCGGACACTCTCCTGCTCCCTCATCCTAAACATTAAATATCACCTGCCGTGATTAATCCCAACTTAATTAAATCCATCAGCCAGACAATGGCCAGCCAATGAGCTATGTAATCATTCACACAGTAAATTAAAAGAAGCAAAGGCTGCTCTGTGTTCTGCTCTGACAGAGATGGAGAGGATGGAGCAGGGGGTCCCAGAAACTCAGCTGGAATATAGGTCAGAGGAGGAGTCAGTCTCCACAACATAATGACAATCGCGCACACATCAATTAGAGCTGCAGCTATTAGCCACAGAAAGTTAATCAGTAACTATCTTGATAACTGAATCATCATCATCACTATCCATGCATTTTCTTTTTACCTGCTTGTTCTTGTTCAGAAGACCTGGTGTCTATCTCCAGCAACCATTGTGCCAATGGCAGGGTACATTCTGGACAGGTAGTCAGTCCATCACAGGGCAGACAAAATATTGAAAAGACTAAATATTGTCATACTCCTTTGTGGAATACCATGATTAATGCACTTCTGCCAAATATTGATATTTCGATTATTTAAATAAAGCCTTCATCTGAACAGATTTTCTTGGCTCCAGTTATGCATTTTCATGTCTTCTCACAGAGGAGCTGAAGAAGAAAAAGTTGACTTTAACAACAACTGCCTAAAAGCTTGTGACTTGATGCCACACACATGTATCCTGAAAGGTTTGGAATGTACAAAATCAATAGGACATTGTGTGCCTTTAGCAAGAACTTAGTAGGAATGTGAGAGACATTGCATAAAGTGGCAATGGATACCTGTTTTAAAGTGGAGTAGTCTACATGGATGGATGGATGACATCAACCTCTATGCCAAAACTGAGCAAAACATCTGCAACACTGGAATGTCATTCGTACTATATAAATGTGACTGCATGATATCCAAGAAAAGCAAGGTGATCACAGTTGAAAACGCTGAGAAAAAGAAAAAAAATTGCTGAACTACCATAAAGCAACATTGAAAATATTAAGGGCAACTGTAAATACCCTGGGTTTTTACAGGAAAATAGCAACTACAAGTAGATCAGCCACATACAGTACAAGTACCTGCAAAGATTAGGGCAGGTCCTGGAGAGACAGCTTTTTTGGTAGTGTCAAAGATACAATATTTCTTTGAAATTTGCACAAATTAAATAGCAGTTTTGTAGCTTCTTTATTTTTTTTAAATTAGGTGCATCTTGGCAGCAAAGGTGTAATGAACAAACTAGAAGCACTCAGAGATCGCAAACCTCCGCAAAGGCCATAGCATCATTAAAAAATTGTAAGATCTGGATCACCGCCAAAATTTAATCACTTGTTTTTGGTATCAACCCCAACATTTCCTGAAAATGTCACCAAAATCTGTTCATTAGTTTTTAAGTAATCTTACTGACAGACAAACAGACCAACACTACTAAAAACATAACCTCGTAGGTGACGATTATAAGAACTTTAAAAACATTAAACACAGCCTAGAGATGAGGTCCTATTTTGTATCTGTCCTGCAGTGTTGACTTTGTGTGAGAAGGGATATGTGATTTAAAAAAAAAAGGTTTCTCTGCAAAGAGGAGCATATGGTCAGTTTGTAGATTATCAGAGACAGGGCAGGGCAGCGTCATCATTTGATGGCAGGAAATGTGGGTGGGAAAAATTAACACGTTCATACATTTATGTTCACTAGCTGGAGAAAAAGAGCCAAATGATTCTGCAAGTCATTTAAGATTATAAAAGGTTTTATTAGTTTTTTTATGGGGAAAGAGGATAAAAATTAAAGAAATTATAAAAACAAATTTATATTTGTGATTTATAACAGCTCAGTTGTAGCTGTAGCCTATTAGGACGTTAGGTTTTTTCCCAAAAAAACTGAGCAAATTTTGAATCAAAACCTACGTGGGATTGGGCTCAAGGGGAGAAATCTACATTTGTGGTAAAGCATCTTAATGTGTTAAATCCGTTGCATATGTTCAGGCCTGAGCTCAAATTTAATTAATATCAAGCAGTATTGATCACTTTTAAGTTGTATTAATTGTTCAGATGTTCCATTAGCAGGATTAACCCATTAAGTACTTGAGTCAACATTGTTGAAAAAAAACGTTTGACCTCAAACAGGAGCGCCCGACTTGAAACACATCTCTGCATACTAACGCACACAGACAAACACACACCAAGACAAATCTGTGCTGACATGCAGCTGTGGGAAAACTGCAACCTGACTAATGTTTATATTTAAAATTAGAAAAATATGTTTCAGGCAGCTGGAAGATATAAACTTAAAAAAAATAGCTGCATTAAGCAAACATCATCTTTTAACCCCAACGCTCCGTCACTCCTCTGCAGGGCCTAGAACAGATCCACCACAACCAGCATTCAGGCAGAGGCCATAGAAGTTAATAGGAGCTGCTTTTTGTTAAATTAATAACACTTGTTTCTGTTTTTATACAAGAAAACCATGTGGACATTTGAGGACATTTAAGGATTTGACAATCATTTACAATCAACAAGAAAATGATCAACAAACTGACACACACACGCACTCTTAATGGGCAAACAGCAGCCGCAGCTGGGATGTTAATGCCAGCAAACAGGATTATCTTCAGAAAAGATTTCTCTGCTAAGCATTTCCTCTTAATTAGATTTCTCAATCTCAGGGATGAATTCCCTTTTAGCAGTGAGAGCTGCCACTGAGGGAGCTGTTAGCTCCTTATAACTGAATTAAATGCATAATTAGTGCTACAATGACATTAGCAGGGGCTCCTTTGTGTTTGTGAGAGGGAAGGAGATGGAAGGAGAGGGGGAGGAGCAGATAAGAGCTGACATGTGATGTACGACAGAGAACTTGCTGCTACATTCAGGATGCTGCCAACAGGTGAACTGTGACCAATATTATATTGTCTTTCTGACTTGCTGATAAGAAAAGGCAAATGGGTAAGAAGTAAAACTGTTGAAAACGGCATTGTTACCTGTACCAGCAAGACAAGGCACAAAGGCACTGAAAAGATAAGTAATACTATGAGGCTAAGATCCCCCCAAGATACAACCTTCATCAACCTTTCAGGCAAATATTATAAATAATCTTTTAAGGATTGTGTATCATTTTAATAATTCTCACAGAGTGGATGTGTTGTTAAATGAAATTGTTAATTTTATGAGGTAATTATGAGGTACCATGTTATTTTGACCAATATTTTATTACATACAATTTAATTTATTATGGCAGAAAGATCACAAATGTATTAGAGATGGATTCATAAAGATAACTGACTTCCAGTTGTTTTGGTGAAGCTGTGACTCAGCTGTGCATAATGGCCCCACTGTGGGTCATAAAAGCATGATCAAATGTGTGTGTGTGTGTGTGTGTGTGTGTGTTGGGTAAAGGATGGGGTGGGGGAGGGGTCAATGTGAAGACCACAGCAATCAAAATAACTTTAAAAATGATTGTTAATACCATATTCATTCTTAACTGTTACTAAAACCAGAAGTCATAAATAATACTATAACTGTAACTATATCTATACTAATACTAGCCTAAGGTGCAAATGGTACTCTTGACGTTCAAACCTTGTCCACTGTTCATCCAAACCAGCTTCCTATGAAGCACTCCATGTAAATACAGTAATTTGTTTGTAATAAAATTGCATCAGACACAGAGGACAACGCTCCCTGCAGCTTTTCCTGTGTGTGAACTTCTGAATGTCAGCTACTGTAGTGCACACATTAACCCCTGATGCTCCTAATGTCCAAAATTCACATTCCAGTTTAATTCATCATCAGCTTTTCTCTCCAAAACACATTGTGAACATACACTGAGTCCATGCCCTGCTCACACCTCTCCCCTCCATCCTCTCTGCGCATCCCCGACCCATTCATCACCAGCCGGCCGCTGACAGTGACGGATGGGTCAGCCCGCCACTGGCACTCTCCCAACCGGAGACTCATACGGCCGCAGCAGCAGACTGACAGCTGGAGCAACATGTCAAGTGGCGGAGAGACTACGGCCATTAATAACCCGAGTCACATGACCACCGTGGCGTAGGGCTGCGCTGGAGGTCCCGTGTATAGCGTCCGGGCCTAGGAGATGTCACAGGGATAGTCACAGACACCTGATCTTTAATCAAGTGTGCAGCGACGATGGGTGATGAATTTGTCGCTCACAAATTGGAAGGTGTTGGGTAGGTGGGGTGAGATCAGCAAATGGAGATCTGATGACCCCTTTTATAGCTTTCTAAGACTCTCAAGGAGATTTTTTTTTAAAAATACCAGCCCACTACTCATTCCATCTCCAATCACATGAAATGTGTCAATCATTCAGTGAGAGATTGTAATCATCTGGAGAGACATTTTGTGATGAGGCCTGACAGTCTGAGTCCTGTTACCAAGAGCTTCTCAGTGTGGAAAAGTTTGAATCATCAAACCTATAGAAAGACTCATCCAGGCCTGTCTGCAATGAAACAGTTTTATGTAAAGTCAGTTCAGCTCCTGGTCCATCTGAAGAATCTTGCTAATTTCCTCTTTTTCTTTTTAGCTCACAAACAGAAGCAAATTAATCTTTCCAATCTAATGGTTCTAGGAACTCAGTGAGGATTATGCAGACTGGTCAGTTCCTCAAAGAGGGCAGAACAAATCTTTAAGAGCCTTTTCTCTTTTTGTGTTAACAGATAAAAACACATGTAGCTTTGAAAAAAAAAAAAAAAAAAAAAAAAACATTGTACCATAGTCTGGTTTCATTTTCAAAAGCAGAACCTGTTGTTGCTAAAACTAACAAAATGCCAATAAATGAACCAAGAGTATATCATTTGGACCAATCAACTGAAATATAATCCATTGATGGTTCAGAGATTATCTTATATAATAAACCGAGCTCTTCAAAGGACTGCATACCTTTTAGGAGTTTTACTCTAGTATCCTTGCACCACAGGTATAAATCTTGAAGTTACGCTCTTTTTATGTATAGCATTCAGTTTATCAATCAATAATCATCATCTAAGCCAGTCATCATGCAGTTGTGTGAAAGGTGGTCATAAAATAGGCTCTTCTCTGCAAACATTCTGTTAAAAACAGCTACTAGTCCGTGTGGGTCCAGAGTTCAGTGTAAATTGGCAGTATGTCTGCTGTTTGTGTGACCATTTGTCCTGGAATGCAGCTTACCTTTCTTGATTTTGGTGGAAGATGTGGATGCAAAACTAACTGAGGCAGTCTCAATCACATTCCAGTTACCAAGGAGGTAAATACAGTAATGCCAGCCTTTGCCTATGAAATGTTCCCAGGAAAAAAACTGACTTTGTTTTACTTGGCTGTTGCTCTCACCCCTTCAGTAAAAAGCACAAAGGAAGTGAGACCAGAGAAGAAAAAATTTCCACTGGAATAAATTTGTAAACTTTATTTAAGTAAAACACTACTGAACAAAGCGATGGTGGAGACATTGAATTGTAATTTACTTCAATACTGAATATTTAACAAAAAACTCCCAATAAAAATAATCCAACTTTTGAAAAAGTGAAAACCACCAAACAGAGAGAACTATGTATTCTTGCACAAGAGTCCTAACAGATAAAAGATTTGTAGCTTTTAGATGATTCATGTCTTATTTTTAGTTTTAGTCTGATACTGTATTTCTGATACAGTTGCATGAAACTTACTTTGGCTGTTGTATGTGGTCCACACTTCCATGGTGCCTTTTAAATCTCTCCAGGATCTGAAAAGTGTTTTACTGTGTTTCTCATTTTCCCATTCACGCACACACTCGTGCAGCACTTTCTATTAAATATATAAATATTTCACATTCTCTCAGTTGACCTTGTGCTGCTCCACCCAGTTTACACACCTTTGGAGAAGGATTTCCAGTTAAGTGCTCCCAGCATTGACAGACGTACAATTTTGTAAAGAAAACTTAATCCAATTTCGGAACATTTGACAGTCACACACCAAAAATCATCTTAAGATTCTACATCTGTCAGTTCAATTACACTGCAGAGTCTTGTCATGTAGAAGTCACTGCAGTGGGGGGAAGAAAACGCATATAAACATGAATATCTGGGCATGAAATCTGTGTTTAATGTTGTTAATCAGTATTGTTCTGTAAGCAGTTATAGCTGAACCCATCAAATCAGAGCTTTGTGACAGAACTCAGGAGTTTTTGATCCCAGAATTGTCTGAAAGTTATTGTCTCAAAAACCTACGATGATCTAAAATTAATCTACTGATAAAAGTAAAGAAACAGTGTGAAATTTATAGTCTTCAGGTCAGTGGAGATCTTGTGTGGAGATGAAGTTTAAAATCAGTAAAAGCCAATTCTAAATGCAGAGATGGATGTGCAGAGCTGGTAGAAAAGAAATGTGATCCATTCATTGTGAACAGGAGCTTCAGTGCAAAAGAACCATTAATGTTTGATTGACTTTCACCTCCCCTTGTCCACCGCTGATGTATGCAAAGCAGGAGGCATCTGCAACTGTTCAGAGAGTCAAATACATGGGTAAACCGTTTATTTCACTGCGGTCTTTAAGAGCTGAGATGATCCTTTAATCCAATTCTACACAGCAATCAAGGATCCATGAATCAGGCCCGTTATGAGCAGAACCATGGCTGCTCTGGGCCAGGCCTTCTGCATGTCATTATAGGGAGGCGGCACCACAATGTGCCATCGCTGCTTTTAATGAGATTCCACAAAGCTCCAAATCAGACCGTCCCACCATGCATCCTGGCTAATTCACTTAAAAAAAATTCATTCCCAAAGACTATTACCAACTGGGTAGTAAGGAGGAGGACTGTCCTCTCTATGAGCATGCTAGGTATTCAACCTTCACAGGCAAGAGGCAGAAATATCATTATCTATGTGAGGGATATTGGAGACAGGGGGTGGGGGCATTGGCAGCCAAACATGGAGTGATTAACTCTAATGTCCTCAGTGTCTCCAGACTCACAAATGCAGATTTGGCAGCCAGGAGAGGCTTTAGAGTATCAGTCATCCCATGTAAAGCTAATAAAATCAGATAATGCACAGCTAATGCTAACAGTGCTCACTCTTTATAAATAGGAAAATAAATGTGGTATTCAATTACTAGTTTATACACAGAGACAGAGAGAGAATTCAATTTCTATCCATCTCCTCTACAAGGGCTATTTGGGCTGCCTGCAAAGCTTTTCTGACAAAAACAGAGAAATGAGAGTATAAAATGCCAGACGCAGGGTCCTAAACTGGCACTCAGTCAGCCAAAGTACATCAGCCGAGGTGTTCACATGCAGATTGAGATGGTCTGAATCACCCTCTGCTGTCAAGTCACGTCGATGCATCTCCTGCAGGTGAGCTCGCCACAGAGCACAAGAAAGATGAGCTGATCGTGGCTCGAGGCTTTCTCCAGTCATCCATTATGATTGGGAGTTTACAAATTGGATCTTAGTGTGTTGTGCTTATGGAGAGAAGAGCCAGATCCATCAAGCTGTCTGTGGTCGCTTTTAGGTTTAAACAACTTTAATCCCAATCAATTACGCCCACAAGAAATCAGGCAAACAAAACTAACATGAACATTTGTTGGATTTTCTCCTAAAAAGATCATTTGCTTTCATAAAACTATGAAAATGTTTGGTATTTATATTGATATTCAACTGACCAGACTGCACAGATTTGTTTTTTTTTATGATGTCATGTGAGGGGAGTCTCAGGCTAGTTTTAAATTATCATAAAGTCAGGCAAAGGTAAGCCAAACTGTGAACAAAACTCTTATTAGATGTATATATTTGGTTCTGTGACCTTAAAATGAAGGCAAAAATAAATTTAAAAATGGTATATAAATTTGTAACATGCTCAATAATGTCATTATTATTTAGAAAATTCTAAATTATATTTAAGACTATAGTAAGAACACATTTCAAGGACACATAGAAAACAGGTTCAACATATTTGTGGGGGTTTTTTTTCAGCTTTTCTAGTTAAACACAGTAACTCAAATGACTTAAATCTTATTAAGTCCTCTACAAAGCTCAGTAATTTAGTTTATTTGATGATGGACATGTGTGAAAATAGTTAAAGTTGCCATCAGACAACAATGCATAGTCATGGAACTGAAGTGCTAAATTACTAACGAATAATATCAGCTCTATATCTATTTGTTTTATATGGCATCAAGAGATAGTGAGCAGGTGTGGAACAGGTTGCTTTTCATCATCATTTCTGAAAAGTTTTGTATCACCTGTCTAAGCAAATCACACAGTTGATAACATTTGAAACAGGTGCGCAGACCAGCCAGAAACAGAGTTTTAAAAACTTTCAATTTTGAAAAGCTTGTTTGAAAATATCCATTTTTTTCTCACCAAAAACTCAGTTTGTGTGTGGACTGAAGACGCAAATGCAGCAGAAAATATTGATTTTTAGAAATATCCAGATCAGTATGGGCAGGTCCTTAGTTTATTAATTTCAGGGGTTTGAAGAGAAGCTGGGAGTCACTAAGGGCCTGACAGTGACCCTCTCAGCAGGTCACCCTGGCCAGGATTGTTATGACATGTCCCTGCTATGTACTAACAGGAAACATGACAGACGTGTCTCTGCTGCTGTAAGCAGACCTTCATAAAGCAACAGATGGGACTTTTCTCCTAATCACACTGTTCTCAGCTCAGGCAGGATTACCGGCAGACCAACATCAGGCATGTTAAAGCTGGTGGACATCAAGGCACCCGCGTGCAGTAGAGCGGCGGCTCAGGTCCACCCCTGTGAAATGGACACACAAAGTGCTACACTGGCTGGAAGAAAGGCAGGAGGCTGAGATCAGACCACCTGTCAGTGTGGTCCAGCAGGATCTGCGGGCGGTAGCTTTCTTAACCAAAATGCTGACTTTCTTTAACTAAACGCTCCCATCTGTTGAGTCACTATTGTCTGTTGAGTAATGCAGCTGCAGAGCTCCGCCTCCGCCTCCTCCTCCTCCTGTTATTCAAATACTGTTACTAACCACTGATTTATTCATTGGCTTTACTCAGTCCACTGTTCCCACCCCCAACCTCAAACACACACACACACACACCCCTCCCCAACATTTCCCCCACAGACACCCGCCAACACGCCACAGTCATCCTTTTTCTGCTCGACACACATCATCCTCCCCTTTCTCTGGGTCCGATCAGACCTCCCAGCACCCAGCTGTCACTCAGACTCAGCCCTGTGACACAACAGGCCTTACACCAGATCTTACCATAAAATAATTGGTGTTCACCTTCACTTTACTGGATCATGCTTGGCTTCAGTACCAGTTTATATGTGGAGACTAGATCTTTTTTTTTCTCATATTGTTATAAAAGAAACACCTGAAAAGTAATTTATTAATTTGGTGGGGAATCTTTTTTGTATTTTCATAATGCCATTTATTTATTCTTTCTTAATTTTTTCTTTACTTTTATTTCTCATATTTCTAATTTTATTTAATTTTTTTATTTTAAAGCACTTAATCCCAGCCAGTTGGGCTTGAGGATGAATTGTCTTCCTTTATATCAACTAACCTTGCTGCATGAGAAAACTGCTTAATCCATTATTAATTTAATCCTAACCATTCATCCAAATTGTTTGTTTTTTTTTTCTGGACAAACTTGAGGCAGACAATAAGTAAGATAGTTGTCAAATACTTATATTCAATTTTCCACGAAAGACTAAAATTTGTCGTTCTAAAACTGTTTGTCACTGGATTTCTTGTGACACAGTAAATTAATTTCCAGGCTTCTGGAGCACAAGCAGGAGGTTAAGTCTTGTCTGCACCTGTTTCCAAGTTTGCAAAAACTTTTAAGTCTTGTAGATGAATAAAGAGTTCTTTGTTGCTCACATAAAATTTATTCAGACACAGATTTTGAGATAATTGCTAATTGTAAATGAGTAAAAAAAGTACCCCTAATGTATACCAAGTGCAATTCATAAAAGAGTAAGTGCACGTTGGAGTCAAACACAACTAAAACTAGACAGAGAGGCAAAGACAAAATAGCATTCATGATCAAGAGAAAAACACAGAAAGGAAAGAAAGAGCAAAGAATAATATGTTAAGATGTAAAGAATCAAAATATTATAAAACAAATTAGAAAAAACTTAAGGAAAAATAGAGTAAGAACATACTTTAAGAAAAAATATGTACAAAATATGAACAAATAAATGTACATATTAATAAATATGCGTTATTTGTTCTTTTTGGGTTAGTTTGACTTTGTGTTTCTGCACATTATATCTGTTATTACTTCCAGCAGTATTTACTCATTTAGTTTTTTCTTTTGCTAATGTATAGAGAAGCATATTGCTGCCATTCTGCTTTAAATGTTTTCACTTTATTACAATATACATGCTTGTACCAAAAAAGTCATGTTAATCAATACATTTTTATCTTGTAATGTGGTAATATATTGAAGGTTTAAAAAAATCATAATGTGATAAGTGTGTATATTGCAATAATGCCAAAAGATTTAGGTTAAAAAATGACATAAATATGAAAATATCATGAAGTGAAAAAACTTGTAAATTTTCCACATTATATTCTGAAACTGTTCTGTTTAATTTGCTGGCATAGCAGCAATATGTAGATTTGTTCTTTTTGTGACACTCTTGTGAGTTCTTATTTTTTATGCTTCACATTAAGACTTTGTTGCTTTTGGTTTTTCTGTTGTGTATTTTGTGTTGAAGAAAATCTCTGCAGTTGTCGACTCGGCAGGCTGTGTGTGTGATAAGTGATCGTGTTAACCTCCTGATTAGCTCCTCACCTCAGAGGGACAGACATCTTGTTTTCTGTGTGAGATCTGCTTCCTGCCGTCAGCCTCTTTGTGGCTGATTTCATGCCGTATTTACCCTCATGTTGAGCTCTGTGTTCTCTGACTCTCTGCTGACAGCCTGTCGTGTTCCCCGTGGCGATATACTAGACAGATAGTGCCACTTAACGCCGCCGCCTGAGGGAAATATGGCTTCTTTTATGATGGAGGATTTAAGTGATGAGTTCTCGTCACTGCCCATGAAGCTGTCAGCCATGGAGCTTCGGCCTGGCAGGGGTCATGGTGGGAATCAGTCCCGTCAAAGTGGGCGGGGGACAAGCAGCCCACCCACGGTCTTGTGTTGAGCTTTAACTCAAGGCTGATTTTTGTTAAGAAGCACTCCCCCATAACCCCTCCCACCAGCCAAAATCCTGCAGGGCAGAGCACTTTTACAAGCCTCCCTAAAGGCTGTGAATAAAGGCTGCAGGATGGGCCTGGAGCTGTTGTTTGACTGCACACGGCACGCTGTAATAAAGTGGGCCATTCATGCTGAGCCCCCTTTAACAGATTCTCTGAGGGATGGGAGGGGGGGCATTCTTGCTACGCTGGCTGTTCACAGAGGGCCGGGCTCGTCCAGCTGCACTGGCTTTGACTCATCTTCAGATCATCTGAAGGTGCTTTTCTGCCCTCATTTCCTGCCGCCTCCTTTGTGGCTGTGTGAGATTATGAGGCAGACGAGTGGTTGCTCTTCTTCTTCTGCTCGAGTGGAGAGTCAGAGCATTTGGAGACACTTTAGGTCACAAGAATAGATGAACCACAAACACACAACAATGAACCCACTCCAAAAACAGATCCTCCTCTTTCTGTTTTGTAAAATTTCTTCAAATCAGTTATTGTTCATTAAACTTTGTTTTATTGCACATATGGTGCAACAAAAGTACATAATTGATGCATACATAAACAACTGTTTATTGATGTCTTATCTGATTTGCTTTTAAGTGATATATATGATGTTATTAGGGATGGTAAGATTAACCAATTTGTATCGATCCACGGACATGCGCATGCGCGACAGGAATGCATCGGCAAGGCAGCTTTAAACTTTTGCGATTTAAAAAGAAAATTCTAATTGCACTGGATTTTACCTCACTGTACTGATTAAATTTGACAATAATGTATGAACGCAAAAATAAAACAAATTATTGAACAAACAGCGTTTTCTGTAGACTGCAAAGCAGTGTGGGTTTTAGTTGGTCCACCAACCACAGACATAAATACGTAGACGCCTCATTACGTCGTGCCGGTGCGCTTCCTGCATTGCCGCCATATCGGATGGGTCTCTCCTTTCTCTAAAAGCCAACAGGAGTAACCGCAGAGCGAGCAGCTATGACCGTATTTTGTGCAGCCTACGGTTGCAATAGAATTAAAAATAGATCACGTGGAATTATGTTTCACAAGTAAGATTGAACAATAATTTTGGTTATTGGACCATTAATAATATTCTCTCATTGTAGTATTTGGTAATCAATGAATTGCTAACAGGATGAACGGGTGCTCCTCTCTCATTAGCTCTTACTGTTCTTTTCTTCACATTTTGAAGGTTTTCTAGTAACACAGATTTAAGGAGGCAATGGGAAGTTGCAGTGAGAAGGAGGGTTTTGTTGCTACAGAGTCATCTAAGCTCTGTAGTGAACATTTCAAGTCAGAAGACTTTAAATTCATCATAAAGAAAGGTCAATTTATTTTTGCAAAAAGCTTTAATGTACATCAGCTTTTTGTTAATAATCAAACTTCAAATTGCTTATTTATTTTTGTAAAAAACCCTCATGTAAAAGAGCCACTCATTAATAACTGACTAAAATTTGAATTGCTTCATTCATTTTTATTAATAAAAAAATAATCATACAAATAATATATTTTTAAGCTAAGTTTATTTAAATCGTGATGCATCATGATGAGGAGGTAAATTTTATCTAATTGAATCACTGGTTAATGAGAAGGTATCTTAAATGTATCGGATCAGAGCTTGTGAATCCAGATGTGTATCGTATCAGGTAGAGATCAACAATTCCCACCCCCAATGCTTATGTGTGTATATATATATATATATATATATATATATATATATATATATATATATATATATACTGTATATATGCACTGTCAATCAATTTTGGTGGGATCCATGCACAGCTTTTCTCTGTTTGTTAAGTACATCCCTTTCACACAACCATCTTTGTCACGATATGCCAAACTATTAGAACACAGATGGATTGCAGCAAGTTAAAAGAAGCTCCTTCAAGGCAGTCATGATGCTGCTATGCTCTGAGGACCCACCAAATAGATTTTTCGCAATTATTTTTAATCTCCCTAAGACGTTCTCTTGCTCCTTCACTACAATTTATAAACCAGCCCAAGTACAACTCATTCAGACCTCATCAGGAGGCAACTAGAAGATCCTTTCATGTTTGAACAATGTCACCAACACACGCATCATTTCTGTGCCAGGCTGCTTCCACAACCTTCCCACAATCACTGCTGTAGCCTAGGCATGAGGCCAGATTGGCCAGTCCTGTTTCAAATTCCAGACGACCTGGCCACACTAGTGTAAATGGGCCCCACATCGTGGATATGCTGCCACTGCTCCCACTGCTCCCACCACAGTCCACCCAGAACCTCAATGTGTTCCCACCACAATGATAAACCACCACAACCTCACTACAGAAACTTTGTGACAAACTATGTCTGACAGAAAACCACTGCAAATCTGTCTGGCATAATGGGAACCCCACTGCGTTCTGAAGACGTTGCAAGGAAGCTGCAAAAATAAATTTGCATTCTGGTTGACTTTCTAGCATCATGGGAACGAGGGGTAGGGGGTTGTCATCATCCAACGTGAAGAAGGCCATACATCACTCTTCTACTTTAATAAAGTAAAAGACCAAATTACCTAGCATGCTAAGTTTTGTAAAAAACATTTTGGGCTAAGAGAAAATGTCACCACAAGCTATTTTATTAACTGTTGTGATGAAATTAAATTAGCTTTAGTGTACAACTTTTTCGGAGAATGGGCAACATCTGTACTATTGAAGTAATAAGAACATAATTACCTGTAAAAGAAGAAGGGGTTGATGCAGGAGGTATCCCATCTTTCACCATCTCCCTCTGCTGAATCAGGCACCAGCAACCCTGAATAAGATTAGGTTCCCCTTCACAAAAAAAAAGTGGCAAAAGGAGTGTTTGTAGAAGGACAGGTACAGGAAACACAGCAGCTTTTTTAAATGTGTAGCTTCAGTTCAGTTGATTTGTGAAGATGTTGTTTCCCTAATTAGGACTTTCAGTCATTGATGTAAATGTCTTTTTAACCCATTGGTAATATCTTTGTAATTAGTAACTATTACGCTCATCAGCTGAGGACAACTTTCAGGTGGCTTATCAAAAGCAAATTAAACATCATCAATAGACTAATGTGGCTTTGATGGTGCCGCATGCAGAGTCTTAACTAATGATAGCGCTCTGCTCTCAGGCTGAGTGGCCCCATTACATCAGGCTGCCCAACTTAATGTTAGGAGGTGTTAACAGATTGATTCGCTTAATCTGTTCAACTACATCAACAGTCAGCATGGGGTAGGTCATCAGCCAGAGTGTGTGTGCATTAACCAATTTCACAGTCTGTAGTCACACACACAGTTAAACTCTACAGCAGCACAGTTTTGGGATAAGGGCTGGGTGAGAAGGGGGGTGGAGGAGAGCTGGTGGTTCTGCTATCAGGCGGAATGGTAATCTTCAAGTTCATTCAGCCTGATTAAACCAGAGCGGGGACTTTTCTTCCCGGCTAATTATGTGGAAATTACAGAGACAATAAAGCATCTGGTAGTCTTTCTTCCTCCTTCACGTTTTCCTCGACAGTGTGACAGGCTGATGCATTGTGGGCGAGCTGGCTCTGGGCTGAGGTCAGCAGAGAGCAAATAGATGAATTTATAACTTTGGCTTTTCACGGCGGACGAGCATGGATCATTGTCTGTGCCCCTCCTCCCTTAGTCCCCACCCCAGAGGCCACCACACATTCTGAGGACACAAGACTGAGCCTAAACAGCCCCCCCCNCCTCATCTGTACAACACAAAAAGAGAATTTAGAGGAAAAAAAGCATAACACCACCTCCTCCTCTTACACCATCACCCTGGTGAAGGGGGGCATGATTTCTAACTGTCTGTTTTACACAAATGGAGCAGCAGCAAAGCTCACAGCAGGAAGTCATGTCCAAGTGACATACAATCCCAACAAATAACTTAGTTAATGTGTTAAATACACCTTTCATTTTACTGATTACTGAAATACAAAATTAAGAATTGACCCTCCTTAAGAAAAATTGCCACAGTAATTCAAATTGCCACATTCCAAATGCCACAGAAGGTTTAGGGTTGTACCTCAATGGACTGCAAATGTTTGAGATTACTTGGTAAATCTAAATTGTCAGAATTTAGTTTCCATTGCTGTCTTACTGAATTCTGAGTATTTTTGAACCAAGCCATGTGGATGTGTTTTAAATTGCCATTTTCAAAAAATTATAAAACAGGCAATTTTTTTGAACAGAGCTTGCAAAACTCCATTCTTTGCCTGTACATTATTTTATTGCCTACCTCTGCCCACATCATACCTACCTCAAATCACTTTGTACGCACCATGGCAGTCGCCCCAAGTTTATGATTTAACCTGCTGGAGTACATTTTTGAAATGAAGACAGGCAGATTTGGACCAGTTTTTCAGTAATTGTTATTTATCATTGACTTATCATTGATTTATCATTTTCTGTCAGAGGAGAGCTCCTGAGCAGGTGTTGAAATACAGCTCTTGAGCACTTGAGACAAGTTGGAGACGGCCATGATAAAATTCAAACTGGTTAAAGACACTGGCATCAACTTTGAGAGAAAATTAGGAAATTAGGAACCACCACACTGTTGCATTACATTCTGGAGACTACCTCACAAATGCTGTTTGGCATATAGTCACAACCCAGTGGGACACCACTTTAACCTTTTTAGAAACATAAGATGGCTTTAAGGTCAGCATCTACTGCTGACCTTAAAGCCACCAAAATTCCCATTTACTGCAAATATCTTTAGAATAAATTTAATACAGTTTTTACTTTGCAGCAGGTGAATTGCTTGTTGGCAGTCTTTTTTAAGTCTTATTTTCTGTATTATGCAAAGTCAGAGTGGAGACCACTGTAAGTATGTTTATAAAATATCATGTCTTATTATTAATGATGAACTTAGAGTCACATCAAGCTGCATCAAAAACAATACCAAATCAAAACTCCTTCGTATTTTCACAATCAATGCAGTTTTCTACAAACTACATTTTTAATGATTTTCATTAAAACACTGTTCACAACATACAAAACAAAGAACTGCTGAGTGTATTGAAAAGAATCTGATCAAACGCAAACATTAAAATAAAATAATCTCTTTAGTGGAGCAGTAAAAGCCACATCTGTTTGTCATTTCCCAATTTGAACAATCTTTGATTCTTCTCCTTGATGTCTTTTCTTCCATTTTATCTCGTCCCACTTATAGTCTGAGGAGGAGAAAAGTCGATGCACAAGGAATTAAATCAAAATGAGACATCTTTGGATCTTGAGAGTAAATCTGAATCTTGGTTGCTTCCTACGATGACCTCTAGCTCCATCCTATGAAGAAAAAGTAGTTTATCTTTTTTTGTCTTCTTCCTAAGCTCGCAGGCTTTGTCACCTCGTGTCATCCTGGTTTCCAACTTGTCTTTCTCCGTGGTTTTTCTGCAACCTGCCTTAATTAAATGTGTACTTCATTAATGTAAATTGGGAAGCTTTTAATACCCTTGTTGAAATTCTGAAGAAAGTGCAGTAGCCTTGCGAAATGCTCCAGCATCATTGCAAATTAGATTAGGGACCAAGAAAGGCAGTAAAATTAGAATGATAATGGTTGATATGGCTGCCTGACAGGCATGACTATTCAAGGATCAATGGGATGTTGAATGCTTTGGTGCGGCCCACTTCTCAAAGGCCGGGGGGACAAACGTCAGCCTACAGATGTGCCTTTTGGAAGCACTTGAAATTAGTTTAATTTGGTAAATGGCAGGGATTTAGAAGCTTTTAGCCCAGCTGTAACAAGACAAGAATACATTGAAATGTTTTCCTCTTCTTTTATTAGCATAAAACCGGGTTGGGCCGATTTGCATTCCCAACAAGTCTGTTTTTTCCTCCATAAGATGCTTTTCCCCCCTCTATTAGATTGCATTTGCATCCGCTGCTCAGATTGAACACTGTTTTTTAACCCACTGTAATCCTTTTAAAGGGGAGGGGAATGCTTGATTTCATTCCAACTAATCTAATCACAGACACCAATTACAGGGTAATTTTGATTAAAGTCCAATAACTCTCATAAAGATTAGAATATTCTCAATTTTGATAAGACCGGTGCTCTCAGTTTCTGTCAGCTTTGGGCAAAATTATAATCAGTGACAAGTTCAGAAGCTAAAATATGCAAATGTCACAGTCACAGGCTAAATGTAGGTGTGTGTGTCTGCATGGGTGAGTGTGTGTGGGAGGTAAAGGCCCAAGATGAAGCAGCTTAAACAGACGGTGGCCTTTTGTTCAGCCTCCAACAGTCTGACATCATTGACCTAATGGCTTTGTGGGTAAACAGTTGAGCAGGGGAGGGAAATTGGAAAGAAAAGGGTGAGGAAGTGACTCTGGAAAAATAAATAAAAACGGATAAAATGTAAGACTACAAACAAATGACACTACACAAGTTAACAAACCCAAATTCTAGTTTTAAAATATTGCTTAAGAGTTTAAGTTATTATTTTGGATACCATTTGGTTAATATTATTAATATTGAACAAACTAATAAAAATAAATATACACTAATTAAATATAGTATATAATTAAACAAAAAATATTTAGGAAGGACAAAAATTGAAAATAAGGTAACAGATATTTTAAAAAGTGGGACATTAATCTTGGGGCATTATTGTAAACTAATGTGAGTCAAAGATGCTGTTTAGCACAAGTCATGTTTCTATCGTTTTCTGGAGCCAATCACTGCAGCTCATAATTGCCATCAAATCTTTTAGAAACGTCTTTCTGATAAAGTGCCTCACAAATAAAATTTTATTTCAATTTACAAAACAGAATAATGTGTCATATGCACTGAAAAGTCTTCTAAAAGAGATGTACTTGTGTTTTTTATTAAGAAACTGAAGATATAAAACTGTATTTTAAAAAAAGTCTTTTTGTACTGATATTTATATTTTTGAAAAAATAATATATTCTTTTCTGGACAGATGTTGAGTTACAACAAGCAGAGGTGACCTCTGATTTTTTTTTCTGAAGGTGATTTTGCAAATTACAATTAGGGCAACAGTGGCTCAGGAGGTGGGGGTTCATCCTGTAACCGGAGGTTTCAATCCCCCTCTCCGTCCATTTCAGGGTTGCGTTCTTGGACAAGATACTTTACCTGCCTTGCCTACTCAGAGGGCTCAGTGGCGCTGGTGTGATAGTAGCTTCACTTCTGTCAGTCTGCCTCCAATGTAGCTTAACACCATGTTGTGCAAAGTGCTTTATGGTCCTTGGAAGCACTAGACAGGTGCAGGCCATTTACCATTTAGATGAAAAATTGATTAAAATAAGGAAGAAATAAAGTATCATAATGTGTTTGTGACTTGAAATTATTCACATATCTCAGTCTTCATCAACCTGTTATCATTTAAACACAACAAAGTACACAGTGTAAGTGTGCAGAGATGACAAATTACAGAGTCATACAATAATTTGCCACTTTACAAATATACAGTCAGACATAAGTCATTGACATCATTAAAATAAAATTGACACTCTTTCATTTACAGACATTTTATGTTATATGAAAAGCTTCTCTTTTTTCCTTCATTCTGGCAGGGTTTGAAAATACATCATCTGATTTCACAAGTGTCACATGAGTGTACAATGATACTGCACAGTGTCTCCCTAGTGTGAACCCAGATCAGTGAAGCGAGAAATCTGGGAGGGATAATTGTTTTAAAAAATTATATTCTCCTCTGTTCATAAATTGCCACTTTGTCTTGGTGGAAGGATTTCAGAGCCCTCAGGATCTAGGAGTTATGTTTTCCAGAGCAGCCCATCCTTGGAAAGGTTTTATGGCAGTTTGGTTGAGGGCCTGACTTGGCACAGACTAACAGCACAAAGCAAGCAGACACTTCACCCCGACTAAAGATACCATAGCTTCACTTAGAGCAGTGGTGTCCAATCCTGGTCCTCAAGGGCCATCATCCTGCATGTTTTAGTTGTTTCCCTGCTCTTCAACAGGTCTTCAAGTTCTGCAGAATCTAACTTATGATCACTCAGTCATTCAAATCAGGTGTATCAAAGCAGAGAAACATCTAAAATATACAGGATAGTGGCCCTCGAGGACTCGGATTGGACACCACTGCCTTAGAGACATGAAACATTACTTAACTGTTGGGGAATGACTCTGAGGTTGTGTGAAACGTTCAGAAATACAACCTATACAGTATATAGGTGGGCTCACTTCAGTGCTTGGCAATGGATGCAATCTTATCGAGAGGTGCTGGACTATTCCTTGCTGGAGTCACCCTGGATGAGAGGCATTGAGCTATGGGTGGACTGACTTTCATCACTCTGTCTCATTTATTGAAAAATGGAATTTTTCCAAGTGAACAAAATACTGTAGTTTCCCCTCTATATTTGGAAAGGAAAATATTCTAACTCTTTTTTGCACTTGTGGAGTTCAGTCTCAAGAATCTAAGCATACTGTCACTTAAAGGTACTAATCTCTTCATTTGTTTTCAGTAACACTGTGTCACAATCTTTACACTTGAAGATGCTTCCTACAAGTGTAATTAAAGAACAGCCTATGCAGTAATTCAAATTATTATTCCCATTATTAATTATTTTTCTTGGATGGACCAGTGACCTCTCTTTCGAAGTATCCCAGCTGTAACCATGGTTACAGCAGTGATGACATTCACCTAAGGCTCATGTTCTTTAACCAGTTGAAGGGGCGGCAGCAGGAAACAGGTCATGGAAAAGTGGCAACAGCAAGCCCCATAATTAATCAGCTTCCACTGTAATTAAGGTGTCCATCAACAAGCCAGGAAACAGTGCGCCCCATCCCTCCCTCTATGGCCCCCAGAGCCGCAGGAAATCAACCTGCAGGAATAATGAGTTCACCTTTAACTGGCTAAGAAACAGATAAACAGCACATCAGAGGCTGAAGGCACAATTCAGCTGATGGATCATCAGATCTGCAGTGAGGCTCATCTGGGAGATTTAACCCCCTAATACCTTATTTTTCAGTTCTACCTGAAAACACCCACCCGAGTCCATAACTCAGGCTGAAATGAAAAATGGCTGCACTGAGATCTACTAATAACAGACACTTGCGAGAGTTCAGAAATGCAATAAATCTCTTTATCAACAGGCCATATTGAGATTTGATCATCAGATGGGACATTTTGCTTCCACTTATTCCAAACTGTGAATCAAAGGATAAACATGTAATATTTAATAACTGCATTCCAGTAAACAGATGTTATTAAACTGAAAACTACAGGTGTACTTTGAAACAGTGTTACATCATTCTCAGAGTAAAACCAATTCACCTGTTTAATGCTAAAACTTGAAATCCTTTGGCAAATGGCACTAACTGTCTTTAACACAAAAAGCAGTTCAAGTGCTCTAATAAGGTTACAAAAAGACTTAACAGATTCAAACTTAGCTGGTACAAAAACATTTATCTTAGATTAACTGTTGATTCTAAATGGGCTTTGGGTGTGTGTGTGCATGGCTGTTTGTGTTTGTGTGTTTATGTGGCCCTGTGATGGACAGACAACCTGTCCAGGGTGTACCCCACTTCTCCCCCATTAACTGCTGGAGATAGGTACCAGCTCCCTGTTACCCAGAACAGGATTAAGCAGGTATAGAAAATAGGTGGAGAGCTGCTCTTCTCCAGCAGTTTATCAGATGCACTGGGTGGCTGTCTTCAATTGCCCTGATGTGTGGATGAAATCTGGGTTAACCTGTTGATTCTAGTTTAAAATCTGTGGCCCAGATTCATCCACATATTACATGGTTTTTGTGGGTTTAAAAAAAGTTTTTGCACATCAGTCTCAAAGCCATCCCAAAGTGAGATTTACGCTTCAAACTTGCTGTCAATCAAACAGTATATCTCCATCCGATTGTGCACAACTCCCAATAACATTTTGGTCAGATTGTAATCTGGACTTTGACTGGACGATTTAATCTATGGATCTGTTTTTTTTTACTCTAAAATAGTTTGGTCTACTGAGGAGTTCCTGATCTACTTACTGACTGTAAGGTGCCAAGGTCATGATGCTTTAAAACATGCCCAAATCATTACCCCTCCACCATCATGCTTCACAGCTAGTATGAGGTATCTGGATTTTTCTAAATGTTCTGCTGAGTATTATGGACAAATATCTCCAAATTGTTTCAGATGCCCTGGGGTTTCTTCAGATTTACCAAATCTAAACTGTGCTGCCATTTTTTTTTCGAGAGAGAAAAGGTTTTCTCCTGGGTAACATTGCAAACAAACCACACTTGTTCAGTCTCTTACTGTGCACCATCATAAACTTTAACATCTAGCATGGAGCTTGAGGCCCATAGAGTCAGACATGGAGTACCAATTGTTATTTTTTGTTTTTTTTTATGTACGTTTACAAACCCGCTAATTTGATTGAATCTTCATTCTAAACCAGTTTCATAGTTTGCATGGAGCGGTAATTGACAGTGGAGAGGAACAATTCACATATACTGTATCTGGAAGGAAAGAACACAAAGTTAATATCAGTTTTGTTCATCTGAACAGGCCACCATTTTACCAAACAACCTAGCGAACAAGTTATAACTTAACCCAAGTCATTTGTTGTTGATAAAATTACATATTTTCATTCCATACTTATTTATTTAAAATGGGGCTACAGTAACTTGGTGGTCAGTGCTGCAGTCTTGTAATCCTGAACCTGCAGATTCAGGTCCAGATTGTGTCAGGAATAAAGCAAGTGTCAAAACTTTTGTGCGAGTTTGCTAGCTGTGTCGATCACTGAAGAAGGGAGTAGCCAAAAGAAAAAAAAACAGCTTAGTTATTTAATATCATTGGAATTACATAAAATGTTATCCTTTCTAGTTTTTCTTTGTGGAAAAAAAACCCAACAGTTACTATTATAAAGAGTCTGATTCTGGAATAAAAATGTTATTTTATCAGAT
Organism: Kryptolebias marmoratus; assembly: GCF_001649575.2. NCBI lineage: Eukaryota > Metazoa > Chordata > Actinopteri > Cyprinodontiformes > Rivulidae > Kryptolebias > Kryptolebias marmoratus. The sequence goes on along the minus strand of NC_051443.1, from coordinate 9,579,146 downwards.
ATAGAAGTTTATTTGTCCTCTCTATTTCCTTACTACTCTTATGTTTTCATTTTCACCTCACTCATGCCACCTTTCCTAAGCAACATTTAAATTCTGTTTGTAGTTGCAGAAAATGTGCAGTTAAAATGCCATCAGAGCACGACACCAAACTGACACCTTTGTTATTTTTAGACTGTCCCCATAACATGCCGCCACACACATCCTCCCCCCACTCAGCCTCACCTCTTACTGTCCTGTCTGTAACCTTGAGTGAATCTCTTCCTTGTTGCTAATAGGAGGGTGTGCCCAGCAAGCAGCCTCTAAATGCAGCCATTCCTCAGTGAGGACGCCGGCCTCCCACCGCCGTGGATCAATGCTAAAAAGTGGAATTAGTCATTCTAAATCATGCAGCTGTGGTCGAAGAGAGCTCCTCCAAAAATCATTAAACAATCATGTATTCCCATTGATTTATTCTAAATACCTGAGGAGGGAGCAGATTAAAGCAAGGGAAGAGGCAGCTAATGCAGATGAAGCAGCTGTAGGAATAGGGGGGTGGGGGGTCCAGAGGGAACACTTTTGTCCTAATCAGAAGGAAACAATACTGTTGCAATTACCAGCCTACACAGGTCTATTAAGGCTCCTTCACTTGACATATTTATGTATTTCAGATACTGCAGGCCACATTAAATGGAGTTAACTCAGACACTGGTTCCTTTCGGCAGTAAACAGACACACCGAGGTCGATGAGAACAACTCAGCTGGTTTTGATGCTCTGCAGCTTCATTTCATACAGGTTGACTGTTAGACCTCCACTTCTTATAAGTTTCCAATTACAGGTGTAACTATTGATTCATTTGAAATTAATCATCAAATTATATAATTTTAAGTGACTGACTTACTGTATGCCTAAAGCCCTGTCTACAATACTCCAGATATTATTAAAATGCCTTATATATATATATATATATATATATATACATATACATATATATACACAAGGAAAAATTCATCCTGGAATTCTAACAAAAATGTGGAAATGCCTATTTCAACCCAGAAGGTGGCAAGAACATCTACTTTAACATCCATCCATCCATTGATTTTTTTTTTACCCACGTTTTCCTTTCCAGAGCTGGTGTCTATCTCCAGTGGCCATTGTGCAAGAGGCAGGGTAAACCAGGTCTCATATCACACAAACAAGCCCATTCACACTCTCATTCACACCTAGGGACAATTTTAGAGTTATCAATTAACCTTACTGGCATATTTCTGGTCAGTGGGAGAAAACCTGAGTACCTGGAGAAAACCCAAGCATGCATAGGGAGAACATGCAAACTCCACACAGAGAGGCAAATCTATGACCTTTTTGCTTTGGGCATTTTAAAACTTTTTAAACTGACTTTTTTTTTGTTTTGTTTTGTTTTATACTATCAACAATTTCTTCTCGCAGTTAGTAAGTATTTCTGCACGCAAAATTGATTGACAACAAGATCAAGATAAAACAAGACAAACGTAAAAAAAAAGAGCAAGAACATCCCCATTGTTGTTGTCTTTTCTAGGTGTTCCCAACCACTGGGCTAAAGACCATTACCAGTCCATGGAACATTTGGTGCCTGGGTGCACAGAAATAATAAAAACTTTACTTTAAAAAAATCCATAGTAAATATTTTTTTTGTCCTTGGGGTATTTTATTTTGAAAAAATGTCCACTTCTGTTTTTGCCCACTTCCTGTGCTTGCTTTGGTTGCAGTTATTTTTCCACATACTAGCAAACCTACAAGCTAACTCTAGAAAAAATGAGTAAAAAACAAGCTTAAATTTTCTTTAGTCTAAAGGAAAGTTGATCATGACGCAAAGAGTTTAGGGACTGTTTTTCCTGGGTACAAAGTGATAGTGAGCATGCTCAAATAGGCTTCTAACTCATACAGGTGCTGGTCATAAAATTAGAATATCATGAAAAAGTAGATTGATATCAGTAATTCCATTTAAAAAGTGAAACTTGTATATTATATTCATACATTACATACAAACTCATATATTTCAAATGTTTATTTCGTTTAATTTTGATGATTACAAATGACAACAAATGAAAATCTCAAATTCATCATATCAGAAAATTAGAAT
>NC_051443.1:9541124-9575792 GCF_001649575.2 Kryptolebias marmoratus | reverse complement strand
ATCATCAAAATTAAACGAAATAAACATTTGAAATATATGAGTTTGTATGTAATGTATGAATATAATATACAAGTTTCACTTTTTAAATGGAATTACTGAAATCAATCTACTTTTTCATGATATTCTAATTTTATGACCAGCACCTGTAGTTTCTGAGTCTACTGTACACTGATATACTAAAGCAGACTTTTTAAAATCTACATTTTGGCAAGGGTTTTCAAAAATCTATTATTTTCTGACTAAAACTAGAGTTTGCATGTGGGTGAGTGGTGCAAATGCAGCAGAAACTCACAATTTAAAAAAAAAAAAGTTCCATGCTGTTTTATAGGGAACCTATTCCAAAATTACATCGATACATTATGTACATTATTTTTTTCTAGCAGCCATTTATCCTACAAAATATACATTAAAAGAATGATTCTATTCGAAACATGAACACGATGGAAGGCCATATATTAAAGACTACTTAAATAAAAGATTTAAATGAGTCATACAACTTGTTTCTTATGAGACTTTAAAGCCGTGTAACTTATTCCAAGTGAGAAAATATTGATCAGAGCAGATTAACAGCTCTGCACATGTGTTTAGTGTCTTGGAAGAAAAGCTGAGAGATATTTGAAATTAAACATCTCTAACAAAGCTTTCACATTTTATCTGTCAGACAGCTTTTCTTAAATCCTCCAGCCGAAATAATGAGCGCTGAAAGAGATGCAGACAACTGTGAGGATCAGCAGAGATTAAACACACTCTGATTTAAGTTTCCACAGTGAAGTTCAGCAGCCGCTCTCTGAGCAAAGAGTCATTTCACCGTGTGGTCACGGTACAGCATATTGAGCTGTGGACAGAACATTCATTCAGAGCCAGGATCCTTTCTTCAGCTGAGCAAAGAGTCATTGTAACTCCTGCTCCTGTTTAAACAGCTGGGAGTCAACACACACTCATTTGTGCTGTTTAACTACTTCGACACATCTTCTCAAGAAAATAATCATGTCTTTTTGTAAAGTCTTTATTTAGCAATGTATCAAAGGCCTACAGTGTTCTATCTTTTTATATATGGAAGATGGGCATTTTCAGGTCTGTACTCATTTAACCTAAATGTTCACAGCACTTTTGCTTGCAGTTTGTGCTCTTGTAGCCGACAGATAGACGTTTAAGCTGAAATCAAATTTGTAGCTAGATGTTGAGAGTGATGGTAATATTAAGGTCTATTCCTATTTGCTAGCACAACACCTAGATTTTTGATGACACCCCTTGGCTCTTAAATCTAAAGGTGCTTTTTTGAGTGCAAGAGACAACCTCACACTTTTTATAACAATTTGAGTAGTTTGCCTTTTTGTATTTGTGCTGTCTGCACTGAGGTCATTCAAAGTCCCTGTAACTACATTTATGTGATCTTTTTTATTTCATTCTTCAAAGTAGACATTTTCTTAGCTTAAAAGGATCTGTCAAGTGACATAAGGGGATGGGATTGGTTCATAGATAATTATACATTCACTGACTGAGCAAATTGAACACCTGCCCACATTTTTAAATTTCTTTTGCATCGCTAAAGTACAAGATAGTTAACTTTGTCGTTGTCTGCTGTGATGTGCTCTACTTTGAATGTGTGCAGCACAAAGTAGATGGATCTGTCAGATGATAAGTTTTGGCTCTTTTAACACCTTTTGAATGATTGTAGCGCTCTTTCACTGCTCCAGCTATGATGTCCTTCATTGTTGTTGATGGTGAATTTAACTCGCATAAGTGTCAAGATCAAGCTGATCATATAACTGTTTGGTCCAAAAACACTTTAAGGACCAAGGGGTAGCAGATAAAACAGTCCCATTTGAACTAGGGCATAACATTTCCAACAACACATTTTGCTGTAGTTAGACAAATGACTAGTTACTGTCTGGCCTTAGTTACCCCTGTTGATGACAAATTAATCCCAAAAAATTCTAAGTTCAATGGAACACTTATTTTATGTTTTTTTTAAACTATTTTTAGGTCCCAAGGTTGCCTACCACAAGGACAGCACACAAAGATAGGTTTGTAAAAGCATAATTTTTAGTCACAATGAAGTATTTACAAGGCTTTTGTACACCAATCGTTTGCAGCAAGATTAGGTACAAATTAATGGAGGACTTGAGGATGTTTCAAGAACAATAATCTTTCAGTTGAATTTTTGTCTTCTTATTTTACTTTTCAAGGTTGAAAAGTAGCAGAGAGTTCCAGGAGCCAGAGGAAAAGGAGAGACAAGGATGGTGAGGAGGATGAGAAAGTGGAGAGTGGGCAGACAGGTGGGTCTGTTGGTAAGTAGGCTGAGCTGGATAATTCCCTGAAGAAGCAGGGGATGATGGAGTGATCTTCGTGATGAAAGGAGTTGAGGAATTCTAATGGGGGAGATTAGGAAGACAAGAAGGCGTCACACTGAGATGTTCTACAAAGGGAAAACACAAGGAAGTTAAATCTCAGGCATTTCTTAAGGAAACTCAATCCCTAGAATTCAAAAACAACACAGCAGCTAATAATCATCGTGATGATTTCAACAATCATTAATTATGCGATGTCTAAGCTCAGTTTACAATGCAGGTGTCTGAAGAGAGATGGTTGCTCAGAGCTGTCTAATTATTACAGAGAGAAGCAGCAGCAGCATCAATAGGAGGCTGGTAAAAGCTTTAATTTTAGACACATCTCCACCTCAAAAACAGGAATAGGGAGGAAAATGAGGTAAAGAAAGGGGTCTTTAGGGCTGCCTGGTAGTTCTATTCAGAGCGTACCCAACACACTTTAGATACTTAGATTTTCTTTACTCATTTAAGTCTGATTTTCATGTTGATAGAGATGGACTTCCATAGTTTTAGCTACTACTCAGTAATGTGACTGATTAGGGACAGGTTCTTCCATTTATTTTCCATCTCAAATGACAGAAAGCAAAAAGTCAATTCTGATGGAATCTAGCAGACGAAAACCAATTCTGTGTGGGATAGAGCTGTCCCTGCAGCCATATGAACATGTCTCACAGCTGTGCTGAACTTGTTGAGCAGAGCGCAGCAGCAGCTCAATATTTCTTTAGCACCAACACAGAAAATGAAAGCAGTTTTAAAGGCTGAGGCGACTGTTCTGTCACAGCAATCTGCATCCAATGCAGGATTGACTGCTCTGCCCGCTTTAGTATGTGGCTAATCAATGAGGGTAGGGCTTGGGATGCAATGATTAACTCTATATGGGGTTCCTTAGACTGGCTGGAGGATGACTGGGGACACACAGTGGCTGAGGCAGAATGAAGATCTATACAATAGTCACCGGTTCACACATTAATATCTAGAAGTGATTGCAGCCATCCCAGAAAGTGAAGAGCTATTCCAGTCACGTTAATTTAATCAGGGTAAACTGTGTCAGCCTTTGATACAGATTATAGTTAACAGACACACTTCTGTTACAGCAAAATAATCATTTCTAGAAAGAATTTATCTGTTCTGTAAAAGCAAATCCTGTCCTAATAAGGCTGAAAATCAGATCTATGATACATACTGTATGATGAAAACAGATGTGTTTGATGATGGTGTTTTACTGTACGATGACATTTGTGTGTCTGCCTGCTGTCGGCTTTGCAGCATTAACGTGCCTCTCGTGTCCGTGTGTTGACAAAAGCTAACTGATGACAGCCCACCAGACACAGCGGGCAGCCACACTGAAGGAAAAAAAACACTGTTGACCCTGCTTAGATTGGATTTACCGCAAGGCTGGATCCAACCACTGCTGGACATGATGGATTATTGTAATGGCCACCTCGATGGCCTCTTTGTCATGTTTAAATGGCAATACATTTCAGCTGGAAGGAGGAGATTTAGCAACGCGCTGCAGAGGAGGCAAATGATGTGTTTGAGGTGTAAATAAAGACGGGTTGACTTTGTGCTGACGAGCTGCAGGTGCATTGGCCACTCACGGCCCGGTGCGTTATTGCTATTGATTGTCTTTCATTATGTGCATTAATGTGTTGCCATTAAAAGCTATTATTATATCTGCCTGGGCCACAGCCAGCATCCAGCCACACACACACACTTGTGTACACACTGCTGGCATTTTCTAACTGACTGTAACCATGATAATGTGCATTGGTTTATTGACAACATGCTAATATGTTTAGAAGTCATTTATCAGATTGTTTGACTGATGTACACAACTCATGAGCAGCACATAGATATGTGATCATAAGTGGTGCTGGCTTCCAATGAGCAATCACAATCATGAAGCATCAAGAAGGAGGGGGAAGCTTGGGAATGTGTAAATTAATAATTTGAAAAATGTCTGCCACATTATTAAAACAACTAGATTTGATTGTGTAGTAGTTTTTAATGAATGTGTTGTTGATCCTGCTTGTAATTGAGAAGCAAGAAAGCTGAGCCACAGCTTGTCTTTCAAACAAATTATGAAGGAAAACAAAGATTCAGTCAAGTAAAGACCTGTAGTATTTGTACACTCTTATCTGGTGGGAGTAAACACCAAAAAGTAATTTACAGTTCTCATTAAGATCTAATAAATATAAAGATTTATTGTTAGTTCCAAATCTTTAAGTAGGCCTGTCTGTCTGCTTTAGGCTGACATTTTTCTCTTTAATTTTTTCTTTGTTAAAGTCAAACAAAATGGTTTACTTCTGTCAGAAGCAGCAACTTGATCAGGAGGTGGTGCTTTTAGACATGCTGCTTTCTTGTATTTAAATCTAACTTGTAAGTCAAGCAAGTTAGATTTCCAGCTTCAGCGCTGGATAGTTGTCCCAGACTGCAGTCTTCAGGTGTTAAAATGCATCATACTGAGTGACTTGTGTTCAGATCTCAATTGTACAGTCTGTTTGTCAGTAACCTCACAGCTTACATCAAGATATCAGCTGGACAACAAAAGCTTTTGTAAAATCACAAAAACATTCATGACCTGAAGTAATTCAGTATTGCATCAGTTTGAATTATTACTGAAATTTTGGTAAACATTTCAAAAAATGCAGTAATCCTCATGTCAGGATTCAGTTTTACTGTGTGTTTCTTTTTGTATTTAGTGTTTCTGGTTTCTTTTGGTTTGGGTTTAATGTTGTCTTAACGTTTTGTCCTGTTCTCTGTTCCTCTGTCTTCATTCACTTCCCCTCAGTCTATCTCTTGTCTGCCTGCCACGCCCATCCACACCTGCCCCAAGCTTTGCAATCATCTCACCTGTGCCCACTTCCCCTAATTACCTCCTATCTTTAAAACCTGGTCATCTCTTCCACTTACTAACTGGTTTGTTTGTCTTTTTCCCTTGATGTCTGGTTCTGCTCGTCTCCTGCCCATGTCCATTCAGTTCTTGGATTTAGTTTGTTTTGTATTTAGTTTTCTTCTTGCAGCCTGGTCAGCCTTTGTTTTTGATTATCTTTTATTTAATAAATTAGTTTGTTTTCATCATGAGTCTGTGCTCTGGGTTCATCTCCTTTTCCCCACACCATGACACCTCATTTTGTCATTGTAAATGTCCTACATTTCCATCCATGTCTTAAACAATCAGATTCAAATCTATCTGTTCCAATCTGATTAAAGGCCCTAGATTCTTTAAAGGAATGCATATTTTCCTGCCTTTTATGCCAAAGTTTTTAGTGAAAACCATTGTATGAACATACAGGCTGGAGTTGCAACTGTTTTGATTAATCAGTATCTCATGATATTGTGAGATGTGTTAGCACTAAAAAGTATATGTTGGGAATGAGTTTCTGCTACCACACAAAATTTAGCTCAATATCTGTAAAATTCACTAAGGTATAGCCATTTTTGTACTGGCTAAGGGCAATTAGCCGTGATGCCCATCCTGAACTGGGGTAACTCCAAAGGTTTTGAGCTTGACATCTTGCAATATTCAAAAAATCAGTTGTAGATGTAAATCCAATAATTACAAAAATAAGTTCATTCATCCATATATTTTCTTTACCTGCTTCTCTATTCTGGGAGCTGGAGCCTATCTCCAGCAGTCACTGTGCAAGAGGCGGGGGACACCCTGGACAGGTTGCAAGTCCATCACAAGGTCAAAATCAGTTCAGTGATTGAGATATTTTGCTAATGGTTCAGACAAACACACAGACAAAGGTAAAAGCATTATTGCTCCATATTTAGCAGTGGACAATAATTACAAAGAACCAAAAATCTAATTGTCGTAAGCTAACATAAAGATAAACTCTGGAAAATGTGGAGATGAGGTCAGATCATATACTATTTGGCCAGAAGTTAATAAAATATGAGATAATATCACACACGAGTCAATGATCAAATCCTGGTAGGTTTCCTCTAGTGACTTCAGACATCATCATCTGACATCATTTACCTAAACACTTGTTTATGCCATGTATCAACTTAAACAGTGGAACGGTATTTAGAACAAGCACACTGATCACCACTGGCTGTGCCTTGTGATCGCTGAGTTTGTTGAATGATTGAAGTTTCTGAAGTTCATTGATAAGCTGCACGTTGTCAGTTTTGGTTTAGTTTTAATTTGAGGTGGAAGGGATTGGATTAAATGTTAATGTTTCAGTGCAGCAGCCAACACTAACATCAGTCAAACTTGAGCAGAGGATTTCAGGATAACTTTGTCAGAGTTGTTCTCACATTCCAGATACAGAAAGATACAAAACATGAGATCTTGAAGATGATGCAGGTATTTAAAAAAATGTGAGGAATAAATTAGGTATTAGTCAGGAAGCAGATGGGGTAATGAATGACCATCATCCCCTCATCAGTGAGATAAAACTGGTGAGAATTCCTGCAGATATTGCAGGTGAAAACACTGACACAAACTCTGTGTTCCCCTTCAGACTAACTGGTTTTAAGCTGCTTTATCTGCAGCCTTTAAACACCAGCCGGTGATTAAGTGTTTGGCTCCTTAAACTAAAAGGACAATCATTACATTCTTATCATCAACAGCCCTGTGGGGAACATTTTGTTCCCACGGAAAACTGCTTCAGCGCCGAATACTCCAGCTCTATTTCAAACCTCAGTGTCAGAAAACTTTACGCTCAAAGATCTGAAACCTGAACATGATTCAGTGCAAGCTTCCAAAGGTTGTGAATAAATAAACATTTTACATATTTTATTCTTTGCCTTCTAAAGTATAATTACAGTATCTGCTGGAATACAAGATAACTGTCTTGGTTTTTGTTTAGTTAGGACCTATTCAGGCTTTGTATGTGTGCGTTAGTGTTCTTATTTGTTACCTTTTTAGAACCTTTTCTGGTAGAACAGGATACCGTCGAAGCACATTGCTCACAGTGCAGTTTTCTGGTTGCTAGTGAAGCCAACAAAGTTGGTCTGACAGTGAGGATTTCTACTGTGGAGATCAGGGAACACATCGAGAGGCCCAGGCAGTAGTCATGGGTCCAGCGGCTCTAAGCCATCTCCCAAAGAGACAGCTCTTTGAGAGTCTTTAAAGTCCTGCTTGGAAGCAAAAGAGCTGACTTATTTTGATGAGCTGAGACAAATGTGCAGATTCCAGAAAAGAGCCACAACTCCCATCATTACAATGAATCACTTGGTGTCAAACTTAAAAATAAAACATAACAGTCAGTCTATATACTGAAAGCGCTAACAATGAATGACCAACAGGTGAACAATAATTTGCAAATGAAGTCCAGGTGTGACAGAGAAACAGAAAGTATACTAATCTGGGGTACAAGGAGTAAAAGAAAATAAAACAGAAAGTAAGATTCTTTCTGGAAACAACTAAATCTACATCAAGATTTCATAACAGAGATTGGCACATAAAACATAAATGCATATATATATATATAATACTTAAATGTTTTTATTCTTTTTAAACTCACCCCTTACAAAAAAGAATGTGTAGACATACTAAGATTTTTACATGTGACCACCTGTAATATGAACATGTTAAAAATGTTCCAAACTCACGGAGTTAACATGAGCAAAATATGTGATCATCATTTTATTCTAACATGTTTTCACAGAACATCTGATTCTCTGATAAAACATGTAATGTTTCCAGGTGGGAAGTACATGCAGGTTTTTCTGCAAGAGTTTAAAACATAACAGTGTTCCAGAAAACAGATAAATGTTTTTTTTACAACTTCTAAACCTAAATATCTCCAACATTTTATGTATTTTAGAAAATAAATAATCACATCTCATACAGAATTTGTTAGATTGATAAATTTATAATTTTATCCAAAAAAAAGAAAGCTTTTGGGAATGACAGCTACATTGCACTCATAAGTCTTCAAGCAGAGTTGTTTTTAATTTAATGCATTGTGAAGTGCTGGAATAATAGCAACTGTTATATTGTTAGATCAATATTTACATTTTCCCCTTCTTACAAATTAGGTCTTAAAAAGGATGCAATTAGGCTTAAAATTAGTCTTCGATTTAAGCATGATCTGGTACTGTAGAGTGAAACTGCAGACTCTGTTACTGAGCAGCTGTCATATATACTGTATGTACTCCTGTTTTCATTTATCATCTTCTTACTTCACTTGTACTTCCTTCGACTTTTTAAGTCCATTTTAATGTCCAGTCAGTTTTACTAAAGCTCCTCTTTATTCAGTCATTGTTTTTAATAAACTGCAGAGGTTTGTTGTATTTTACAGTTAATAACTGAGCTTATCCAACTTATCCAATTAGCTTGGATATTTTTTTTTCCTAGTTTTTGTCCATTTTTCTAATAACTATGTAAAGATGCTGGGGGTGGTAAATAACAAGACTTACAGTTTGTAATTGTCTCTTATGATGGAAGATATTTTGACCACAACCATTTCCTGCTCAGAATCCTATTTAACTAAAATTATTTTCAGTAAGTGTTTATGACCCCTCTGCAGAGTAATATAATTTTTTATTACATAGGTTTAGAAAGTAAGCCTATTCTTTGACCAATGAATGTTTTTCAGTACAGATTTGAAGAATTGAAACAAAATTACATTTTGTTTATGTTTAGGTGCTAATATCCACTCTTTTATCATCTTAAAAACATCCCACAGAACAACTAACTGGATTCCTCTAACTTATGAAGGCTGTCGACAGCTGGGACAGCGTTTCTGAAGATGGCAACCTGCACTTTACCACTCAGAGAAGTTTCTGTGAAGAGCTTTGAAGAGCTTTCTTGATTGGGTGACAGAGAAAAGGAGCGAGCAGGACAGCTCCATCTATGTGGAGACAAAAAGAGCTCCCACACCGGAGGGAACAGTCTATAACAGAATGTAAATGAAGTAGCTTGTACCAACAAACCAGTACTTTCTCTCTATCATGAATAAATATTAGTGGTTCTCAGTAAGCGGGCCAGGCTGCTTATTCTCCCACAAAGCTCCGTGTGTGGCGTCACATTCCTCTCTTCCTGTTGCTACACCGCTCGTCTTCATCGTCCTCGCAGTGGAAACACGGAGGGAGGGGACGGACACATTGTTATCAAAGAGCCTGTTGGACGGTAAACACAAAGTCATTAACCTGCGACCCAGATGGATGGCAGGCCGAGGAGGGGGGGAGGAAGTGGAGAGGAGTGGGACTGTTTGAATAGAAGATTCCCTCGAGCTTCAGGGGGGTGTCAGGAGAAGATGGACTCATCAAACTTGTCTATCCATGACAGGGATACTGAAGCCAGCAGTCCTGGAAATCTCCACTTGAAGCTGAAGCATTCTCCAGAAATGCTGCTCCCAGATGAAGACAAAGAGAGATTAATAATAAATAATAAACAGAAAAAATATCCCTAGTTTGCAGAGAAAAGACACAGTCTGTAAATACATTTATCTAAATTTCAAACTGGATTAAAAAGTGCTGGTTACTGAGCAGAGAATAAAGATACATTTTGATTAAATCAAACATTGTGGTTCAAAATACCAGGAATATTTGTGACTTCACTGTTTTTTTATAAAAATATCTGTCTATCTATATTATATATAATTAACAAGCTGTCAGATTACATTTATTAAAAAAAAACAAATGACTGTCCCAGAATTGTGTCATATAATATATTAAACCTGTTTTTATTTTTCATTGTCATAGTGGCAAATGGAGACAAACAGGAATTCAAAATGTTTATGAGAATTTCTTCTCTTTATAAGATTTTTATTCTTAAGAATGTCTTGCAGCAGCTTTTAAAGTTTGCACAAAAGGCATGTGAAGAGAAGTTTTTGTTTATCCAGCCATGTTCAGTGCATGTTTTTCCACCCATCTCTGTAACAAGGTGCAAGTCTCAGAGGGGCTTGGCACGCGGCTGGCAGCATCAGGCTGAACGTGCTGATGTGGAGGCAGGAGGTGCAGTGAGCAGCAGCATGTGAAGAGTTGATTTGAGCGCTGTCTCTGGTGACAGACTGCTGTCTCCTCAGCGGCCAGCTTTAAATGGTTTCTCTGTCAGGCAGAATGAAGGGGATAAACTGCACTCTCCAATCCCCAGACCCATTTAGGGAGCAGATGAAAAGGCAGGAGGACAGCCCATACATGTTCCTGCACTTTTATTCAGCGCCAGCCGCCTGATAAACAAAACAGCAAATATCCAGTGCATTTTTTGACAGCCACTTTTCACCTGCCACTCCACATAAGGACGGCGGCGTCCCCCCCCCCCATGGTCGTCGCTGTCAGTCACAGCTCAGTCAGGCTGATGGCTGCTGCACGTCTCCTCTCACTCTGATGTCAATCTGACAGCACATTAATCCACATCAGCAGCTCAAAATCATTATGGCATTATGGGAACAGTAGTCATTACTTAGAACATGATTAAACATTTCCCTGTCTATTGACTCGGACCTGTGTGATTTATGCATTTGTTTAGTCAATAGTGTAGTTGAAATGATGCCATTAATTATGTATGGAGAGTCCAGAGGCCTCCTCCTCCTCCTCCTCCTCCTGCTGCTGCTGCTGCTGCTGCTGTTCACATGCTGACAGATGTAAGAGCAGGAATCAGAGTTTAGGGAATTGCATGGTTGCACAATCTATCTCCAGCTCCATCTTTACACTCTTTATCTCTCCTTTATATTCTTTCTACTCTCCCCATCTTTCTCCTTTTTAATTAAGTTTGACTCCTTGGTTGCAGCTCTTTAATTGTCATTCATCCCGGAAGTGAATTGTTTTTTTAAAACATGTAAAGACGCTCACAAAAGGCGCAATGTTCACAGCAACATTCTAAACGCGTTTTCCACGTAGCAAAAGTAAATCCGAACAGGCTGCCTGCTGCTGTTTAGGTTGGGGCAGAAAGATCAGAAGCTTTTATCTCCACAGTCAGGAGATTTATTTAGCTCTGACACTGTTTCATAATGTCTAAATCACTAGCTTGATCAAATAAATTAAGCCTGAATTCCATGCAGGTATTGTAATCATAATGTATTTATAATCTAGTCAAAGTCCACACCACTTATGTTACATCCTTTGATTTTTTTTTGTTGTTGTTGTTGTTGCTGTTGTTAAGAGTCACAAATGAACATTTGCACATCATGCTATCAGTTTACATATGCATCATAGATGTGGTTGAAGTCAGAGTTATGAGTTTGTGTATTAAATTTTTGCCCTGAATTTATTTGTGCTCTTTAACTTGAAATGCACATGTTACATAAATCTGAGCCCAGGAGGAAAGCCTCTGACTGTACAGCAGCAGCTCAGTCACCTGGTCGAATGGATGAAGCCCACGGGATGAAGACTTTTACCCACTGTGCAGTGTCCATCACAGCAGTGATGGATTGAAGTATGGCATTAAAATGGTAATGACTCAAGGGAGACCTGATGGGGGAATGTTGAATGACCTCTGACCTCTGACTGAAACCACAGACTGACTGAAATTCCTCTGAGAGACAAACTGACAGAATGGATGGAGAGAGAAGGATGAAGTTGTTCCATAAAGACTGATAGGTGAGATTTTAATTTACCATCTTTCTACATTTTATCTCCCTGCAGTGTATCATTGTGGCGTCTGGGCTGGTATCTTGTTCTCAGGGTTCTGTTAGGACCATCAAAGGACCCCACTGAGATGACCTCCCCGAACACCATCATCATCATCATCATCCCAGCAGAGTGGACACAGCTGGGATGCTCACCATGACAGACAACATTTTTTATCCCATAAGGATGTGCTGACGACTCTACTCTGATCCAGATAAAAAAGAGTAAAACATATGGATTAGCTGCTGTTTTAAAATTTTGTACAAAAAATAATTTATTTAAGTCAATTTCAGCTCTTAACTACAAATATTAATTAAAGGCCTAGTATTCCTTGAAAAAATCCATATCACCTGCTGCCTTTCATGCCAGAGATTTAGACTAAGATCATATTAAGTTAAAAAATGGAGTTGTAGCCATTTTGGTCAAACCTTGAAAAAAAACGTTACGTGCTATCTCATGCAATACTGCAAGATGTCAGGCTCAAAGTATGTGTCAGCTATGATTACACCAAGTTTTAGCATAAAATCTTTAAAATTGACTGAATTAAAGTCATTTTTATATTTTCTTAAATGAGTTAGTTGTGGCCGCCATCTTGAATTGGCTTGACTTCAAAAATGAATCAATTGGAGATGTTCATCTAATGATAATTTCCTGAAAGTTTCATTAAAATCCATCCAGTGGTTCATGAGAAATTTAGCTAACAGACAGATAGGGTTGACTGTAAACGGGGAATGGCAAAATTTTAAACAAAGGTTTTGTACAATCTGTTGCGCTCAGAGCATGTGTTGGGGATATGTCTCAGCTACTACCAAAACAAAAAATTAAATGTGAGTCTGATTTTGTTTTAAATTTTCATCGAAGTTCGATGTTGTCTAAATCCATAAAAAAAAGAAGAATGAAAGGATAAAATGAATCATCAATTTTAGGTGAAAACTGAAAAATTCCCAATTAGAATAATGAAAAACAGCTATTAACAACTAATGAATTACTTTCCAGTTATTTCTATTTTTTTATTTTGTTGCTATTTCATAAAAATACTAATAATAGCATCTGTTTTTATTAGTTGTTTTTTATTCTTTTTTTATTCCAAATATATGTTCTACGTACAGATATATTAATTTTGTGCAGCTTTATCCATCTGAACAGGTTTGCTGCTGGGAAACAAGAACTAAATTCAAGTACGCATAAAAGCTGCAAATTCTGGTGTTCTTTAATAATTAATTTACTTAGTATAGTGGGTAAGTAAGTCAGTAAATTTTGTTTATATATCACCTCTCATAGTCTAAAACCCACAAAGTGTTTCCCAGGGGAAATGTAGATCATAAGCTGTACATAAAACATAAGGACATAAGATATAACAGAGGGGCAAAAAATCAAAACTAAAACAGCCTAAAAACAAGTATAAAACCATGAAGTTCATACCTAGTATACTTTCAGCTGGCAGGTATTTAGTGTTCAAAAACTGACTGATCAATCAATTGATGATAGATGTTTATATAATCTGAACAATATGTATCAATCGTTACTGTAAATCAGACACATTTAAAACTAGATGTTCCCTGTCTGGGGATTAGGGGCAGCCCAGTATCATGCTGGCATGAAGGCAGATCTGTGGCGGTACACGCCATCGTTTCTCCCTGTCAGCCTCAGTGGTGGTGGAGGAGGAGGAGGAGGAGGGAAACCTGCATGTGTGATGTTGATATTTTACAAACAAATTGATGTTTTCATATTGTGAGAGATGGCTGGTTCCACTCACTGCCTCCCCCCTTCTGCCTGACTTGGGATATTAATGCGCTCCAGTAACTGTTAATTTCACTTTGGAGAAGTGATTTATGGGCAGACGGAGAGCTGAGGCATAATCTAATTGAGATCAGAATGGCTATTTCTCACACTGTGGCGCCTGCACCTTTCAGATGGGGCACCATGATTAATGCATAATGAGCAAATAATCCATGAAATTAATAAAAAACTATTCTTCAGCTCGTCACGGTGAGGAGAATAAATACAAATAGGAATCAAAGTGTTTTTATGTGTTTTTCCATTTCTTTTCTCGGCACACTTGACAGCAGAACAGCAGGCAGCACAATCAATGGAGAGAAGCAGCAGAATCAATCTGAGATTGGACTGTGTGTCTGTGTGTCGGCTTCATAAAACAATAAGAAGTAGGGAGGAGGACGTTTTTGCGCCATTAATGTCTTCATCTGAGTATCTGCATCCCTCACAGCTTCTGATGGGAAGGAGCCTCTCAGAGCGGCTGAACGTGCATCCAGGAAGCATCAAACAGAAGCTCCAGCAAGCATCTCAACACAAGCCCAGTAAATAAAATTGAACCAGCGAATGCCTTTCATAGTCAAGTCAAATTTCCCCTTGAGTCACAGATAATAACTGTTTGTTTCCTCTATGGTACGAGAAAAGAAAGTAAGCTAGAGAAATTACATTTTTTAATGAAAATGCAGCTGAATGCTAAAGGATTTTGCTGACATTTGCAGAAAAAGATAAAACTGAGTTGTTAAACTAAAAAAAAAACATAACACTGGCCAAACACTAGCTAGAAGCTAAAGGTATGAAAATGGTAGGTAAAAGCTAAAACTACCAAAAGACCAGCAAAAAGCTTAAAGTAGCAGAGCATCAGCTAAAACCTAAATATAGCAGAAGATAAAAATAGAGCAAGCATGCTGAAACAGATTTCAACGAGAACAGGGCTTTTGAAGAAATTGAAGAGATCTCAATGTATTTCTATGGGGGAAAGTGTTTGTTTGAAAGGTATAAAAGTTACAAAAAGCAAAAATCATAGCGCCCATCTCCTGAATGAGCTGAACATGTTGATGTCTGAATGGCTGTAATAGCACAAAGTATGCAGAAGTAGCTTGATTGCAAAAAACAAAACAAAAGAAAAAGAGCATGAATGCTGAATCAGTATTCACACCATAAATAATAAGATGATATAAGAGTAAAAGGATCATTCCCATGTTGAGTATATTAAGACCTAATTTCTAAATTTTTTTTACCAGGTGCCAAAAGGTGAAAAGTAGCCAATAATGTTTTTGTGTGTGTTTGTGTGCCTGTCTGTTACCAATATATCTCATAAATCAGTCATAAATCAAATTTTAATGAAACTTTCAGAAAGTAATCATTGGATGCACGTCTACAACTGATTACCTTTTGGAGTCAATCCAGTTCAAGATGACCACCATAGCTAATTGACCTTAGCCAGCACAGAAATAGATGTAACTCTGTCAGTTTTACAGATATTGAGCTAAACTTTGATGTGGTAGATGTAGATGAGAGGCATTCACAAAACATACTTTGAGCTTGACATCTTGCAATACTGCGTGAGATTCCACATACTAACATTTTCAAGGTTCGTCCAAAATGATTACAAATAAAACTCTGGCATGAAAGGCGGCAGATGATATGCACTCCTTCAAGAAATGCTAGGCCTTTCATTTGTGTCATATTGTAATCAGTTCTTTTTGGGGTTTAGACTGCCTGAGAAAACAAACATCTGAAGATGTCAGTGAGCTTTAGAGGACTGACTTTTCATTATTTTCTGAGATTTTCATAGACAATCTGACCACTTGATGCAAAACAAACCAATCCTTTTAGGCATATGAAACTGCCCAGACCTGCCTGATCAGCAGTAAGAGGAAAAATGTTATTTTAGAATCATCATAGAATGTCTTGGAACTGGACATGGGCAATCTAAGTGTACTTGAGAAGACAGATGGTGCTTGAAGAGTGAAGATGGTGAAAGAAGTGGCTCATATATTGATTGACAAAAACGATAACATTTTCAGCTTGAAGCAGCAGCTGCTTCTCTGTCAAAAAAGATCCATAACGCTAAACGCTGACACATTTCTGGAGAATATTCTCCTCTATTGATTTTTACATAAGAATCCATCTTTCTGCATTAGAACACTGCAATGCGCACTCAGAACAAAGACCAATCAGATGCATTTATCATGATTTGATTTATGCGCTATCACTAAGCTACATTGGGTTCAAGTGTCTCTCTGGTAATGAACCATGTCTTCAATCCTGAGTTGACAGAGTGGAGGGGGTGTATTACATCACTGCTTTTATTTGCTTAGCATGACTCTGGCTGCACTGACCTGCATAGCTTACAAGTCACAGGTTTTACACAGCTGGAGCTGGAAAGATGTGAGGATGTGCATTCCTGGCAAAGTGTTTCACATCCTCACTAACTCACACTTTGTAGCACAACGTCAAGCTCAGAGTATGTGTTGTGAATCACCCTCAGCTAAAACCACATCAAATCTTAGCTCAGTATCTGTAAAACTGGCTGAGTTCCAGACATTTTTGTGTTTGCTGATGTCAATTAGCTGTAGCGGCCATCTTAAATTAGATTGATTCGAAAAAGTAATCAGTTTCAGATGTACATCAAATTATTATTTTGTGAGAGTTTCATTAAAACAAGTCAAATGGTTCATGAGATATTTTGCTAACAGACAAACACAGTTGCCGCCAACAATTACTGCTAAAGTTTTAGCAAATATCTTGTGCAGTAAGTAGCACTTGGAGTATGTGTTGTGAATATGTCTTAGCTACAACCTTTATTTTTTAATGTAATATCTCCATAACCGACCAGGCTGTGGCGTCCATTTTGAACTAGAAGCACTTGAAGAGCGCAAACCAAGATTACAGCGTCATTAAAGAATAGTCCGGTCCAAATCATGATCTGTATCACCACCAAATTTCGTCAAAATCTCTTCATTAGTTAAGTAATCTTGCAGACAAACAAACCAGCCAACACCGAACACATAACCTCCTTGACGGAGAGAACAAGTTGTAGATGTACATCCAGTGACTACTTTCTGCATGTTTTTATAAAATCTGTCCAGTGATTCATGAGATATTTCGCAGCCAACAAATTTCTCATCACCATCTTCCTCTTGTGTTCTGTTTGAACTAGAAGATTAAAATAATTTATGGGTGACAGAGCTGAAACAGTACACCTTTTTAATACACGGAATAAATGGTAATAACATCATGACTGATGCATAAATATTCTCATATCCCTCACTGATTGTGGTCCCGCTCCCCCCACCCATCCCCTGCCCCACGGGAGGGCAGCGATTTCAATTTACTTAGAGGGAGGCTGTGCACTTCTCTCTCAATAAATACCTGCAGATTGGATTGAGCACACTTAAAGTCATTGGCTGTAAATGAGGGAGACTGAGGTCACCAGACTTTATAGAGCCAACTGAACGTGCCCCGGAGCGAGCAACGGGACTCAAACGGACAGGAACGTGTGAAGATCAGCGTTGATCTTCACCAGACTGAGTTATTCAGGCTGATCAGGGGTCACACGCTGGCAAGCAGACTGGTTTCTTTCAGCAGTGAGAGTGTGTTTGTTACCAAAAAGTGGCTGCCAAAGTTCAAAAGTTTACTGGAACGTTCCAACTTTGACCTTATTCAAGATTTGTGATTTTAGGAGATGTCTAAATGTGTTGCACTGGCAGAAAAAAATAAGTATATTTTGTGTTATTTGGAATTCCAACATGAAATGAGACTAAAATAATCTCAGATGAACATAAATATTAAACAACTGCCAATGTGTCCTAATTTGTGAAATAAAGTTTAAAGGTCTATCATTCCTTGAAGGAATACATTTCATCTACTGTCTTTCATGTCAGAGTTTTAAACTCAGATTAATTTATGTTGAAAAATAACGAAGTTGTAGCTATTTTGGTCAAACCTTGAAAACATCATTATCAATCTCATGAAATATCACAACATATCATGCTATTAAGAGAGAGAAATAACCCCGAACAGAATTATAAAGCAACATAACGGCATTAAATATTGTAAAATGTCAGAATTTTAAGACCTCAATGAGGCTTATATTTTTATTTTCTATCACTGAGCTTCATAAATCTCCTCAGGTTCATACATAAAACTTTAAAAGTTCAAAGCCAATCCAGTAAAAACAATGAGATTAGAACTAGGTTTGATAGGTCTGACTGAGTTACATATTCACAAATTAATAAACAGCTGCTGTCATTTCAACCAACTGTTGCAGTCTGATGCATTTCCAGAGTCACTGAGCAGCAGCTGTGTGTCATTAACTCATTAACCTCTGATTGGTCAGGACTTGTTGCGGCAAAATTTATAAACCAACACCATCGCTTGTTCTTTACTGCTGGGTTTCACTATGGTGACTGCAGAGTTTTGTCTGAGGTAAGATGGAGCAGCTGTGGTCACAATTTTGTTTTAAAGTAATTAAAAATTTATATTAAGTCAGTTTTTTTTTTTACATATATATTTAGGGTGTTCCTCTCTGCCTGGCTGGTTCTCGGTACACATGGCCTTCCAATTAAAGGTAAAGCTTTTGATTTAAACTGAGTTTGTAGTTGGAAATACTCTACTAAGTGTGTGTTCTCACCCAGGGTCAAAATCCCAAGACCAGAGTGGCAGTGACACATATGCTGAAGGTCATTCTGCCTCTAACTGGGGAGGAGCAGGTGGCAACTATGCACCCATGTCTTACAGTGCTGCTAAAGATGTGCCAATGGCTGGGCAAGCTCCTGGTCCCTCAAAGCTTGTTTATGCAAATCCAGCATCAGGAAACTTGCTTTCTGCTACATATCAAGCAGGATACCCTGTTGGTGCTGGCTATATTCCTGTTCAGGCTGGATATCCCAGCTCTGCCCAGGCTAATCCACCAGGTAATCTCCTGGTTACATTTTTAATAGCCTAGATTATTTTTTGCAGATTGTACACATACTGTCCCCTTCATTATATATATATATATATATATATATATATATATATATATTAATTTTATTTTTTTTTTTCCCCCCCAGAAATGAAGTGGGCTGTTGAGCCTAAAATCTTCTCTGAAGAGGGATTGGCTAACTCTGATGCTCTAAGCTCCAATAATGAGCTCCGCTCCAGTTTAAGTCTTCCCCCTGCACCCTCTGGCCCAGTCCTCCAGTCTGGTGAGACTTCCAGTGTTGTGAAGGAAGCTGAACTGGGGAACTACCAGCATGAAACCGAAGAAGTCGGCTACCCAGCTGATCGTATGGGGCCTGGTCAAGTGTTTGCAAGTGACCCTCTTGCAAGCCCAGTCTTGCCACAAGTTGGCCTCTCAGTTTACCCCTACCCTTATCCTCTTCCCTATCCTTATCCTCAATTTGACTACAGGCTCATTTATGGTTTGTACCCTCCTGGCACCTATACCACCTTCAGCAAAAACCATGAAAAGGGCAAGGACTACTATCAGAGTATCCACTACTTGAAGGACCATGGATCTGGTCCTTCTGACTCTTCTGGCAGTCCTGGTTCTGGGCAGCAGAAACGGGTGTTCTCACAGGGGCCTTAAAACTGAGAAATTATGGAGGTAAGTTGAGGAAACCCTGTACATGAAATCAAAGCAAACTCTACTGAACCTCTTTTTTTGTCTTCCAGATTGGATACAAGGAAGACCTTGTCAAATGTGTCCTTGAATAAAATTTTAAATAAACTTGCTGTTAATCAAAGGAATGAGTTATTCAACTTGTGTAGCCCACTTTCATTTAAGAAAACTGAAGTCCAAGGCACTTTAAAAACTTCAAGTTAAATCTTGAATTGTAGGAATGATGAAAAATGTACCCTATGAATGGTGTAAATGCAAAATTAAACTGGTGGTCCAAGACTAAACTGCAGAAGTATCAACTTATAACAAGTCTCAAAGCCTTGCATGGAAAAACCCTGAAGCTTTTCATATTGCCTGTCTGCAGCTAATGACTCAAAACTGAACCTAAAATAACTTTGTATAAACAGCATTCCTAAAGGGATCACCTGCTCCCTTGCCAGTATTTCAAACTGAAATGAATAAAATCCACCTGGGTCAAGCCTTAAACTGATCTGCTGCTCCAATATGTAAACTAAGCTACTGCCACAAATTTTACCTCTTTGAAATGTATGATGTGAATAACTTTGCCTTCAAAAGGTAATTGGTGGAGGCATATCTACCAATTACTGACAAAAATCCCAGAGACAGTTTCTACCAGTCTCCAAACTTTTTTTTTAAACTGCTCCCTCCCTTCAAATCCTTTGAATCTATACTACAAAGCAAATCCACCATTTATAAAAGCAAATGATGCACTTATGCCTTTAAAAAAAAAAAAAATCTCCAACTGTAGTTTAGTCCACTGCAAAGATGTAATGAAACTTGCATGAAGTGCCAGTTCCTTGTTACTATAGTATCCTCCGCTTGTAAGGTGAATCAGTTTTTTTAAATCTAGTTTACTCCTGCCACCCCCCTCTCCATATTGAAAGACATTTTTTACCTTTTCCTCTACTGATCATTTCCTGAAAGTTTCAAAATCTGTCCAGTGGTTCATGAGATTTTGCTGATAGAGCTGACTCCAGATAGTTTTCAATAAAGGTCTTGTGCGCTCTCTATTAGTGCAGAGTATGTAGTCTAAGCTACTACAACACCAAACTAGGTTAATATTTGTAAAATTGACTGAGTTATAGCTGTTTTTGTATTTAAGTTCAGTTGGCTGTGTTAGCTATCTTGATCTGGGTTGATTTCAAAAGTTGTTGACAGTCAAATCAGCAGGGAACAATAATTAGCTCACAGGCTGGTAAAAATAACACGGGCTGTTTCTGGACCGTGGGCCTACAATTTGACACTGTCCCTAAAGTGAACATAACAGTTTTGTTAACAGGGCATTGAGATGGCTCCATCAGTCTCTGATAGCAATGTCACAGCTTCAGTGTCAAAGAGGAGATGGAAAACAACATGTGGGTCAGCAGAAAAGAGGCTGTAATTGGCACACATCACACGCTCCCTTAATGTAAATGCTACAGAGGATTACCTGCTGTATTCAAGACAGGCCCCAAGTCATTTTCAGCAGGAATTATGAGATCATAGGTCGGGTAAACTCTATCAATGTCAAGTCTCAATGTTAACATTTGTGATTCAATTAAGGCAACTCTAAGGTATTTTCTAAAATGCATCTCATTGTAAACTTAACTTTGCAACACTGTCAGTTTCAAACTTTCAAGAATCATATAATTTATGAAGTTTAACTTCATTTTAGTGAGATGGCAAAGACAGTGTGGGCTTTTCTTGGTTGTACAGACCAGCGCTCAGTAGCCCAATGTATGACTGCTGTTCAAACATTTTATTTAGATAAATTACATTCTGATTATTTAAAAAAAAAAACTCATGTAAAAGCTTGTTAAACTACAAAAATAATAATCATGACAATGTTTTAATTAAAAAAAAAAACAAATGCTGATTTAAAAATTAAAAAAAATCTGTGAAACGTTTTTATATGGAATTGCGTTGAATAAATGTATCTAAAATACCCAAGTATTGAAACTTGGTATGGCATCTTTATTT
The DNA here is from genome assembly GCF_001649575.2 of Kryptolebias marmoratus. NCBI lineage: Eukaryota > Metazoa > Chordata > Actinopteri > Cyprinodontiformes > Rivulidae > Kryptolebias > Kryptolebias marmoratus. The sequence continues at coordinate 9,554,573 of NC_051443.1, read as the reverse complement.
ATTTAAATTAAGAACAAAAATAAAACTTTATGAAAACATTCATATGTAAGATAATGAGATGCAGCAAAGATTTACGTGTCTAAAATTAACATTGTCTCATTTGATTTATTCATCAAATGATGGTATCAAAAACAGCAATTTTTTGTGAAACAAATGAGAGTGCAAAGTATAAAACAAATGTGTGTGTGCTAAGAAGTGTGTTAAGAAGATTTATTCAGTTGGTCTATTTCCTTAAATCAACTGCACCCACGTTGCTCTTCATTAATGAACAACACCAGGAGGCCCTTTTCCTACAGATAGAAAATTCAAAGACTTGACTTGGCTCTGCTCCTAATCGCTCCATGAGAGGAATCTGCACTAATGAAGCTTGGACTGTTTACTTCTTTGTATGCTAAAGGAATGAGGATGTTGCTGGCTTTCCCCACCATTAACACCATGCATAAAGCTATTTTTGGTTGGATTATCTGTAGCTAAATGTAAGAGGATCTGCCTTTTTTTTTTTGACCATTTATGTTTTAGCAGAGTTTCCTCTCAGGGTTGGAGGTGATGGGGTTAACAGGGACTCTTCAGCTCCTGAGTGAGAAGACGGAAGCGCCTCCTGAGCAACATGAGGGGACATAACTAAAGAGGCATTAACACCCGCTTACAACATCACTAAACAAACGTGGGGCCTTGGTGAGCATGGGAAAACAGCATTATAGTCCTGCGGTGAATTGAGCAAGAAAACAAGGCACAATCTGAGCCTTGTGTGGAACAGCTCATCTCTACCTCTGTCGGCACAGAGCTGACAACTTTGTCTCATGTATACCAACTTTCGCAGACACGACCAGCTCCTTAAAGGGCCTCTTCCTGTGTCTGAGCTCATAAATCAAAGCAGTAGGGTTGTGCCTTTCTTTGCACCTTGCTACCAGTAGACACATTGTGTTGACACTGATTCTATTTGTCAAGCTGCCATCTATGTCTTGAGAGGAAGCTGCTCCATATCTGATCAGGTCTGAAGCAGACTGAAGGCCTTCACTGGCTGCAGTCAATTACAAAAAGATCTTCCAAACTTAAAATGTACACTGAATTAAAGGCGTAGGATTCCTTGAAGGAATGCAGATCTTGTGCCGCCTTTCATGCTGAAGTTTTAAACTACAGCCTCAATTCTGAAAAAGTTGGAAAGTTGTGTAAAATGTAAATAAATGCAGAATGCAATTATTTACCTTTTAAATATTACCTTTATTGTAAGGCCAGATGACTGTGGCAGCCATCTCGAATTAGGCTGGCTTTAAAAGTTAATCCGTTTTCATAGATACACTGAGTGATTACTAGATTCTGAAACAGAATTAGACTCTTAGATATTTGTCTTTTGAGTTATCATTTTCTCCTCTCCTGGAGGTCACAGGTGTGACTGATTTATCGTTCCTTCTTCTGTCGTATGATCTAGGTATTAAAAGACTACATTCTACATTTTTCTGTCTATGCTTCCTTTATAAACTTTTTCTAAAATGTGAAAGGTATGAAACCAGTTCAAAACCCATCCGACCCGTTTAATTCTAAACTCCACACAAAGACTGCAAACTGCACAACAGTTTTGTGATTTGTGAGGTGTCACATTCATCACCAGTAGAAGGGTGAACTAATCACTTACACCCATTAAAAGAAGCTGCTGCAGCTCTAAGGGGGAGCAACGCTGCTATTAACATCACAGGTTTGGAGAAGGTTATCAATATCCACTTGTATCGATGGAAGTGTCCAGATAACATGTGAGCTTAGCTTTAGTGCAGGCTTGCTCTTTAAAGCAGAGGAAGGAGCGTGAACTCCAGCCAGACTCATTTCAGCCAGCGCTAATATCCACCGGGCTTCTTATGACCTACTTATGAAGTCAACCTTAGAAAGCTATTGATCCGAGTGCTGGATGATTTGATGCATCTGGGCCAAATCAGAAGGAAAAGAGGGGCTTAAGTGCGTGGGGGTCTGTGCCTCCCTGTTATTTTCCTTATGACCAGATGCTCTGCTGGGTCAGAGGTCGGGGGTCGTCCTCCCACCCAGGGTCACCCCACATTAACATTGTGCAAGAGTTAATTTAATTTACAGACAACACAGTTTTATACACAGAAATGAAAACCTTTTAAACAGCGGTAGATTTTAAACGGTGGCAAAGGGAAGCTAATTGAATCTGCAGCTGATTCAACTGCCAAAGTATTTTCCTGTGCGTATTTAATCAATGCTTAAGACTCATAATAGGCCAGGTCAGCGGCAGAAAGATTTCCATAATCAATGTGAGGAGGTTCTCAAGTTCAGCAGGTTACTGTGTTCCCCCTCTCTCCTCATTTTTCATAGAGTTATTTATTGTCAGGGTGTCTGTCAGAGTGGGGAAATAGTGCAGCTCAGGAGGGACAGCAGCACCACTTTCTTGCTGAGGTCATTATCTGATCGCTGCTGCTGTGGACTCCGGTTCTGCTTTGCCCTGACCCAGACATCAAGTTCTTTTACTGCCCTTTTCACAGCACTAATACATCCACCACATTTACATTAATGTTATATTTAGACCTGGACCACAGACAGCATCCATCTAGAGGACTGATTGGTCTTCTTATATTCAAAAATGCATTATTTGGAGTTTATTTGGTTTTATTTATCTTTATGTTTGTGAGGTGTTAATATTGACTCAAGAGGAAAACTCTGGGTTTCATTCCTTTATTCTTCATTTAACAAATAACAAGTCGATGGCATGTTAGAAGCAGTAAAATCTAATACATGAAACTGAGCAGAAATGTCCAGCTTAAAACGGACATTTCTCCATGATCTAAGCTCACAAAAATATTGCCTGTAACTTTAAGGAGTGCTGTCTCAGTCCTATACTTCTGACAAAATCCTGAGTGAACCTTTTTCAAAATGTAATTTTCTTCAGTTTCGTACAGAAGCTGTTTACACACTCATTTTTCTACAATCTTTGATACGAAGAGTAGCCAATGGGTCAGTAGTTCTCCAACACATTCAGAAAAAAACTTCCAGGAGCGGACAGTGTTCTCCTTCATAATAACATGTGTTACAGTTTGTTTTTAGCTGTCTGTTTTTATCATTTCAACTTGTTTCAGACTTCTATATCTATCCACTTCACTAAGTTGATTAATTTATTAATTATTGAAACAAAGCAAATCATCAAGCTTTTGTCCAGTGGTGTCAAACTGTGAATCATGCAAAAATGTTTTAAAAGGGCCCTTTTCACTTTTTTATCTCATCACAGCTTCAACAAGGTAGAAGTTAAATTTGAAAACTTCAGGCAGACGCATTAAAGTGTTAGAGAAAAACAAACTCAGTCTTCAGTGGAAATGAATAAATGTGCTCAAAACAAAGACTAATTAGAAATATATCTTTCAAATTAAAAAAAAGAAAACAAAAGTTATATATGATGCAGATGTTTGTTTCTTTTCTTTCCTTTCATATGTCTGTGAACTGAATTTCCTTGTCTTATGAAATGATGGCTGATAAATGTTTGGTTTTCTAATAAGGTTTATCAGGGGTCCCCAACCAACAGGGACTGGTACTGGGCCACACAGAAATAACCAAACTTTAAAAAAATAATAAATCTATACATTGTTAGTATGTCTATATACATTGGTTTGCAAGTATTTTATTTTTTTAAAATGACCACTTTCATTTGTGCCTCTTTTTTTTTTGCTTGACTCAATTGCAGTTATTTTTCACATACTAGCTTAACCCGAGCAAATATAAGGAAAATACACACTTTCGTGGAGAACTTTTTTATCACCACTGGTCCATGGGAATGTTGTCTTCTACGAAACCAGACTGTGATGCAAAAAGGTTGGAGACTGCTGAGGTACATGACCATTTTCATTAGTCTGTTCCTTTACTATATTATGCAAAGATAATTTTATCAAGTCAGGCAGAGATTTAAGAGCAAGGTCAAAGGAAGAAACCAAGGAATTTTGGTAGAGATCATGTTTCAAGTCTGTATCACGTTTTTAAGGAATTCGATGGAGTAGATTTTGTGTAATCTCACAAAAAGACAAACAGATATACCAACACCTTGACTTCTGTATTGTGCTGAACAGATTACTGGGATTAGCACTGAAGAAAGACTGAAAACAAGGAAAAAGTTTGGACAGTCAGGAATCTAATTGTGTTTTTAGCCACAGAAATCTATTTTGGCTGCTATTTACTGATGTTGTCGACCACTAAGACATGCCAATATAAACCCATCTTTTACAGTTTCCTTCTGATCCCTGCTTTGTTTTTGCTGAGCACCACCCTCCGCATGCCTCCTTTTGATTTTATTTTGTTTTGTTTGAATTTACGAGAGCCAGTAGAATTTATTTTGAAACCTTGAGCTGTTAGAGTGTAAAAAGCATCAAGTCGACAGCCACCGCCACAAGCCTGCCAATAAAAAATGAAAACCTATTTAGGCCAATGGAGGTGCAGCAGCGTGTCTGCTGTCAGTCAATAAACCAAACAACGGGCCGGGCAGGTCGGATCAGACTGAGCACGCGTCCAGCAGAGACAACAAGGTCAAAGAGGAAAGCCCAACGAAAGCTCCAGACACAAAGAACAATCCAATTAAAATATCAATATACCTTCTCTCACTCAGAGTTATCTGTTAAAGTTACAATCAGGACCTCTGATCTGCAACTGTGAATCCACACACACTAGAGCTTCAGACACACTGTGCATTAAGAAGACAAGGGTTCAACTAAATAAAATCTGTTCAATTAAGCAAAGATTAAACTAATAATTACATCTAAAATGAGTTTGTATCAGAAAAGCTAATGATAAAATGAGGAAAAGTCATAAATTCATTGAAACTTTTAGTTCAGTTTTATTATCACCCACCACCAAAAGTCAAAGACAAACGTGTCTGTGTCTGTGTGTGCGTGTGTGGGTGTGTGTGTGTGTGTGTGAGAGAGAGAGAGAGAGTTTGTGTCTACAACTGAATAACGTTTGGAGTCATGATGGCCACCACAGCCAACCGACTTTGCAAAACACACAAATGGCTATAATTTAGTTAATTTTACAGATACTGAGCTCAAATTTGTTGGGGTTGTAGCTGACAGTTGTTAACTACAAAAACATTATTTTTCACTGGGTTTGACTGAACCAACTACAAATCTAAAACTCAACTCTGATATAAAAAGTGGTGGGCGATATGCATTCTTTCAAAGAATGCTAGACTTTTAGAGTTCATAAATGTATTTTATTTCCACCTTACAATATCAACCTAAATTACTTTTACAAGGCGTGACTGAAGAATATGTGACATATGAACATTCTCTCAGCCCCTTTCCTCTGTAAATATTAGTTCATGTGCATGAAAAGTTGCGTGCATTGTTGTGTGTGCACATTGTTTATCAGGTTTATCTGACAGGTTGTGACAAATATATTTCACTTTATAACACAAGTTTCACATAAACCATTAATGGGTAATAGACCACAGTCAACTCAGTCTTCACTGTAAAATAACCATAAGACCCATTTCCACTGAACAAACATTTTTCTGGAAGCAGAGTAGTTTTTTTTTACCTCCCTATGTTTTGACTGCAGGAATCAAGGCCACAACAGATTACCTCAGTAAAAAGGGGATAAAAAGGCCTGGTATGGAGGTAGTCCTACCTGGAGCTCTGGAGTTCTGTAGTGGGAAGCTAGTAAACACTTCTGATTGGTTGAATATCCCCAGTATCTCCTACTGTAATCCATTAGAAATGTGAATATGAAAGAACCAAGGTAGCTGGCACAGATGATGATTCTTAGAGTGTACATGTGATCCAGGTTCTGTCATGACGGCCTTATTTTTAAAAAATGTCTTCATGTTACACTTTTCCTTCATTTTTGGGAAGATTACTGACTTTTTAGAGTGTAAGTGCTGTGAAAAAAATCAGAGGTTAAAGTTTCATTCTGTTCTAAATTACACATGTCCACAAAGTTTTAGGCAACTATTCTTGTTTTGAAATGTAACCACTGTGAACCAATATAAAATTCTTGCATTTTTGATTTTGATTTATCTGTTTTTCAGTCCTATTCTGGAAGCTGCCATCTGACCAGCCTAAAAAACTTCAGCAACTCCGTGTTATGAAGAAAAGACTCACATCAACAGAGTTCATTTGCCTAATCTACCCTGTACCTCAGGCCTTAAAGTGGTATCTTTCTGGGCAATGATGAGTTAGCGAACGACATTCGTGAGGGGGGCTCCAGAAGGTCTCACGCCTTTCGCGGGGTTCCCAACTTCCTTGCATGAGTCGCAAAGGCACACTGTGGTGATTTGGCTTTTCTATGGGTTTTGTTTGTTTTATTTTTATTCTTTGGTTTGGGTTTTTGTTTTGTTTCGATTCTGTTGTATTTGCTTTTTGTTTTGTCTCATGTTCATGTTTTATTTCATGTTCATGTTTTATTTCACCCTTCCCCAGTTGCCTGTTAGCCACGCCCATCTACACCTGTCCCGACTCTGTAATCATTCCACCTGTTCCCACTCACCTCGTTATCCTCAGTACTCAAATACCCGGTCATTTCTCCCACTAGTCGCTGGTTCATTGTCTGTGTTTGTCAGTTGTTGGTTGTTGCTATCGCCGTGCCTTGGTTCCCTGATGTCTTGTCCCGCTGTGTTTTCTGGTTTTTGTTCTGTTTTTGTTTGCTGCCACGTCAGCTTTTGTTTTGTTGTTTTTCTTTAGTTAATAAATTAGTTTATTTTTTGCTTTACTATGAGTCTGCGCTCAGGGTTTGTCTCCGTCACCACCGTTCCTGACACACGCAGCCCTGTTGCTAGAGTTTTAAACATGTTCAAAAACACCTGTGCAACAATTTTCCTGAGTCACAGAGTCACTGCAGGCATCTCCAACCTGTCTCCAGAGCGTTAGAACTGTATATTAACACCTTCACAGGAGCTCCCCTCTGACAGAAAATAAAAAATCACATTGGTGATAAATAATAATTATTTAAAAACTGGTCTAAAGCCACCTGTCTTTAATTTAAATGTGAACTCCAGCCGATTAAATCGTAAAGGTGAGAACAAATGCAGCAGAGATGGGAAGGATACAGTTTTGCAAACCATGAACATGAAAATAGGCTGCGATTTTCAAAAACTGGCTGCTCGAAACATAGCCAACAAGCTCGCTGGTTGCTTGGTCGCAAACACTCAGAGTTCAGTGAAAGTGCAGCTGAAAAGTCACATTTTTTCTCACAATTTTGACTCGCCATCTAGTCTCCCAACTGGGAGAAAATGGCTCAAGGTAGCATAGTCAAAACTTAGCTTTGGTGTAATTGTTTGTTAAAGGGAACCTGGATAAAAAACAAAATCCAAAAGTAACGATGTTGTGAAGGTGTTTGCATGAAATGATTTGACAATTTTGTGTTAAGATGGCAAAAATCAGCTTTGGTCTTGGCTCAGTCTAGCTGTTTGCTTTGATATTCCAAACTAATAATGCTCTGAGCCATTATTACTGCAGATGAGTTATTTACTGCTGAAAACAACTCCACAGAGCACCATTTGAAATTGCTGGTATATGTCAATGGATGTCTGTAATTTAAAGTGATAAAACCCTGACCCTTGGGCTCTGTTCACACTTGTCATCATCATATATTTCAAGTCAGTTTCTCTATCTTACACCACATTGAGTGCTGCAGTGGCTGCATTAAGACTTCAAACCAAATTCCAATAATAATTTGTGCAAAACAACATTTAAAACCCTAAAACTCCTACTTAGATTTGATTTTTTTCCTTTTGGGTAATTTTATTCTATCCATATAGAGAATACAAGTGCTTTCCATTTAGAATCACTTTAAGGATTAATAACTTTCAGTAACTTTCAAACAAGAGCAGCATCACATTTAAATATGAGAGCTTTTATGAGAAGCCTTTTAAAAATAAGGGAATACATTTTTAATCTGGGGCATAAATGTAACGCAGTGGATGTGTGGTGGTGATTGATCCGGCCTCGCCTGAAGGCCGGCACTCATCTCAACAGAGTCTGCCAGCTGAAGACATTCAGTTTATCCATAAATACCTCTTAAAAGTCAGTTCTTCCTCTTTCTTGCAAAATGATACGATGTGCTACTGAGACCAAACATCATTTCTTGTGAGGGGATGTCAGGCTTTACTTCATTTTTCATCTGTGTGTGTTACATTAATGTTGTTTCCCTTCAGACGCTCCGACAGTCTCAGTGAAAAGCTCATTGATGGTCACATCGTGTGTCATCCACTCGCTGTAGTGACTGAGCGCTTCCCCTGTAATGGAGTGACGGACACCCCCACAAACACATTTGGGTAATGTGATGGGGTGCTCTCTGTTTATCATGTAATGCATTTGGGGAGGGGGTTAAGTTTGCGATGAGGAGGAGGAAGCACAATGTGTGCATAATTCACAACCTGCATTTGTCAAAACAAGGATGTATGCAGCTAATGATCCACATGAAATTAATGACTCAATAAAACAGAAAAATCCACTGTTCACACAAGCATGGCCGGATGCTCTGACTTTGATAAACCGTTAAATGACAGATAATCAGGAGGGTGGGGGCTCGTCAGTCCATGCAGCAGCAGGAGGGTTACTCCTGATGTCTCTGTGCTCCGTGTGAGGGTGGAGTACTCCAGTGTGTCTCAGCGCCAAATAAGAACAATTTTAAAACAAATCTGGCCATGTTTGTGTTTTGTTCCCTCAAAAAAGCCCAGATGTGTCTTTTGGGGAAAGAGGTCTCGCTCAGATGTGGTGCATGCCAAATTGTTTTTGCCTGCGTGTGTCTGTTAGCAAAATATTTTATGAACCAGTGGGCAGATTTCAATGAAACTTACAGAAAGTAATTATTGGATGTACATCTACAACTGATTAAATTTTGAAGTCTACATGACTCAAAACACCCACCCCAGCTAATCAACATTAGCAAACACCTAAATGGCTTTAACTTTGTCTGTTTTACAGATACTGAACTAAAATTGGGTGTGGTAGTAGCTGAGAGTCATCCCCAATATTCAGTTCAAGCACTCACTGATTGCATGAGATCTTTACCTAAAATCTCTCAGAAAACAACCATTGGATGTACATCTACAGCTGATCACCTTTTGGATTTAACACAATTCAGTATGGTCCCCACAGCCAAATGGTTTTAGAAAACACTGATTTTGATATATATCAATCAATTTTACAGATATTGAGTTAAAATTTAATGTTATCACATTAAAGCTGAGCAACTATCCAACGCATACACTGAGTGCTAATAGATCAAGCAAGAGCATTAGCATGTTTATTTCAAAGATTGGCCAACATGGCTATAACTCTGTCATTTCTCAACATAAGATTATCTTAGTCTAAAACTATATACATTCTTTCAGGGACCGCTAAGTTGGATATATTTTTTTGCACAACTGTAGTGTTAATGCTGAAAACCTTCATTGCCGTTCTCCACCCAACCCTGTTCTCTTTCCCTCAACTTGAGAACAGCTTGAAAAGGCTGAAAATGGTAGCTTTGATTATTCAAATGGATCCCACGATTCAAACTCAAAGGTTTAGCACATGATTTCAGACACTGACATTACGAACAACAAAACAATGAACGAAAAATGTAACACACCTTGTATCTGTAAAAAGAAAATAGGATAAATGTATATGTATATCATTTCTCTATAAGGTTATAAAGGACATTGCTTCTTCCAGCATTGCTTACTACAGAGCATGTCTGCTTATCAATGAATCCATCTCCATTGTTCTAATTTCATTAAGGGCCTAATGCAGTTTATTACCTCTTTAGTGTCCTCACCTTTTGTGACTTTGCATCACAACTGCCAGCGATGGAGGCGCTGCAGGTGAGGTGGGGTGAGGGGTGGGGGTAACTCCATGGAGCCCCCACCTAAATGAATGAATAATCAGCCTTTGATTTCCAGGTCTGCGTCAGCCAGCTCCAGCACAATCTATTACTTCACTGCTATTTCCTAAGTGTTTGCTCCCCAGCCTGACCCTGCCACTTTATCTATTGGTTTTTATTTTCACAGTGCATGCTGTCCATATGTTACCCTAATAGTTGCTATAATTCTTGTACAACGGGGCTCTTGTTTTATTAGTCCTGAGCAGGAAGAGAGAGGGACCAAATGTATTTTAATAAAACCTCTGTAGCAACACGCTAATGGGCTGACATTGTAGTATTTGCATAGAGATGAATTACGTCCAGCCGCCTTGACGTGACTTTTAAAATATGATTGAGGAGGTTATTATTGCTGCACTATGATACGTGTTAACAGGTTATTTTAGCGTGGCTAGTGCTAATAAAATTCAGAACAAAAGACTCGGGTGACGAGGGCAGGGATTTTCATTGCCAGAGTCTACTGAGGGTGCTCATTTTGTCATTACTTAGCCTCGCCGAGTCCCTCCTCCTTCTCCTCCTTCCCTCATTCTCAGACCAGGCATCATTTCCCCACCTTTAGGAAGGCCGAGACCAACTTCAGCCTCATAATTAATCACAATAGTTTGTCTGCTTTAGTCTGAAACAGTTTAAGGTGACTAAACTCCTCCCAATAAATGCAGAGGTTTCTGATTACTTGGCTGTATGGGGTTGGATATAGTAACTAATCTGGTTAGATGTAGACAAATGAAACCCACTGATGATGATTGAAAACGGTTCAACAGTTTGATTTTTGACCTTTTGAACCAAGAGGAGCATTATGTGCATTAAGAACTGGAACAAATGCCCAGTTTCTATCTTTTCAGCATCTTTAAAATGTTGTAAGTATGAGTTTAAAGACATATGTAAATATTTTAAGTTTAAATATTCATTTATCTTTTTGTGAAAACAAAAGTATATATATAAAACAAAAGTATATATATATATATATATATATATATATATATGACAAAAATGTAATTTCTTTCATTTTTATTTTAAAAGGTACACCTTTTAAACTCACTGTCGAGAGTTACTAAAGGACAAAAAAAAGGAAAAAAAATTAGATCATCAGGCACAAAGAGTATCATATACAGAGGATTCAGTGAAGCAGTCATACAGATGAGTGAGAGGCCATAGGAAAAAAATATTACCAATAATAATAAAATTAAGTTTGCATAGTTCTTTAATCATCCAGGACATGGTAAGTCCAAAAAGTCAAAAGTTTTAAAAAGACAACTGGATGTTTTTTTCTTGTTGGTTGAAGACACCCTGCTCTTTCCAGTCTAAATTAAGAAAGCCCCTTGGATGAGAAGTAAAACATCTCAACCAAAAACAAGAAAAGACCAGTGGCCTTTTAAAAAATTTCTTAATTTTTACAAATTATCAATTAACAGTTCACAGAGTCAGGCAGCCAGAAATATCAGAACAGAAACAAACAGCTAAAACTGGAAGAATCAGACAGAAAAGCAAAAAACAAAAACAAAAATCCCAGATAAGCTTGGAATAATTGAGAGGTGAACGCTAAAAAACTGGGAAATATGTAATGGTTGTGTAGAGCGAATCCAAACGCAGACTCATTTTTGGATTTAAATGAAAACTAAAAAAGAACAAAAGGAAAATAAAAGGCTGATGTGGCAGCAAAACTTAACAACTTACAGAGAAGACAAGGAACATTAACTTGGCATGGACAAAAACGGAAACCTAGACGTCTACTGCAGAATGAATAAACCAGCCAGGAATGAGAAAAAATGAGACTGGTTTTAAAGAACTGAAGGTGAGTGGGAAATGAATTACACCTGGGAGATAACGAGGAACAGGTGAGGTGGGCGTGGCAGGCAGACTGAAGAAATTCTGAGCAGAGGACAGGTGAATGGTGACACAGGAAACACATGAGAAAAAGTAAAACAAAACAAAATCACAAAGAAAACCAGAACACAACAGTGACAGCATAAGATCAAAGACAGAAAAATTACTCACACAAACTTCAAATCATGACAAAATATCTGATTGGTGATGATGTGTTTATTGGAAACAAGATCAGAGTAATAAAAAGACACAAAACAGGCAATGGAGTTAACAAAGGAACCAAAAGTGACCAAAACAAGTCAAAAAAACAACACATAATGAGATTTAGAGAAATATATCATCATAAATAAATATGTCACATTTTTGCATTACTCACTTTTGGATAGATTTTTCTTTTTTTTTTTTTTATCCTGTAAATTCGCAAGGCACAAAAAGTTTGTGTTAAGATTTGTAAAAAATAGTACCCGAGTGTGTTGACTGAGACATTGAGACTCAATAAATAGATGCCAAAAGAGATTTAATAACAAAAATAAAATCCTGGATGAGGCAGCAAACAAAATACAACGATGACCAACAAGAGGAGCACGCGGGGAACAAACAAGAACAACAAACGGTAGAACAGAACGGTGAGAATTCGGAGAATAAGCACTGAGGGCGGTGAGAAACAAGTGGATGCAGCTGGTCTGATTAGTGAACGAGGGACAGGTGAGAGGAGGAGCAGGACTGACTGAGGGAATGAGATGAAGAATGACACGGGAGAAACAGGAAAACAACAAAAAGAGTATCAGAAAAAAAACACAAGAAACATGATGACAAAAATTGAATTGAATAATAAACAAAATAACCACAAATAAACTCAGGATAATGACAGTTTGAGAACCACTGGTTCATTAGCTCATTAACACAATGCTAATTAGAATCTCAGTACAGACTCAATAATGAACAGATCGCTAAACTAATCATGTTTTTTTTTTATGTCATCGATAGTATACACACAACCCGTTTGAATGATAAGTGAATAAACAAAAGGAGTCCAATTGTCATACACTGTATCACTTATTTAGATTTGGCATAAAGTGTTATTTTTATGTATTTTTTTTCAAAGGAAATTGATGACAAAACTAGATGTAATACATCTGAATACATCAATCTACAGTACAATGAAAACACACGTTTTAACCTGTTAGCTGTTTTTGTACATTTAAACTGGAAATAGTTGGGATCACAAACCTTTGTCGCAGATGCTTTGTGGGTCAGGAGCTAAATTTGTGAACCATTGGTCTAGAAAACATTTAGTTTTATTTGTGCAACATTTTTTTTTTTTTGACAGTAAAAATTTAGGTCTCACTTGGATGTCTTAAAAAAAACTTTTTGTGACTACATAACAAAGAAAGAAAAAAAACTTGCTGCACTAGGTACTAATATTCAAAGAACCAGCATTACATTGAGGAACAATATGAATAAAAGGTGTTTTTCTTACTGCACTGTAAAGCTACTGAGGTGTCAATACTTACTTGGCATTTTATTACATTTATTGCGTTTATCATGAGTATTTTGCAACTGTGAGCTTTATGAAAATGCAAATATCAGACTGAGGCTTTATTTGGACTGTCCTAAATAACTCAGTTTTGTGTTAGTTTTTGTTTTTGTTGGATTTTATATCTCTCAGTCGTGTTTCATTTTCTGCTCCCTACTCATCCAGACTTAGTTACTAATCAGCATATCTCATATATATATATATATATATATATATATATATATATATATATATATATATAT
>NC_051443.1:9529801-9541005 GCF_001649575.2 Kryptolebias marmoratus | reverse complement strand
TGTTTGTCTCTTTCTTACTGTTTATTCATTGTCACATGCTGTTTTTATTTTGTTTTTTAATTATGTAAAGCACCTTGAAATGCCTTGCTGCTGAAATGTGCTATACAAATTAAATTTGATTGATTGATTGATTGATATCTGCTCTTCATTTTATGATTATTTCTTCAATCAATCAATCAATCTGTCATTTAACACCCAGAGTGACCAAAGTGCTGTACAGGTCCATAGTTTAAAACTCAACCAATAAAAAAAAAGTTTAAAAAGTAAATACATAAAGGGGTAATAATAAGAACAGCCTGATCATTTCTGGTCAACTGGAATTAAAAGTCAAGTAAAAAACAATGGGTCTTTAAAATGTATTTAAAACCATCTAAAGTATTAGCCATCCTAACAAGAAGAGGAAGATTGTTCCAGAGTTTGGGAGCAACAACAGTAAAGAGAGTTGTCCAACCCAGCATAAAGAGAGTTGCAGTAGTCCAGTGTAGGTAATATGCCAGGTGCCACTCTTTCAACATACATCCTCCTGCTTTTTGTTTCTTCTCTGTCAGATCTTTGCATGTTTCTGTATCTCATAGATCAAGTTTCCATCTCATAGTTTAAGTCGTGTCAAATCATAGTTTTAGTTCCTGGTTTTTCCTTGTTATGGCAGCATCAGTTTGTTTCAATACTCTGGATATCTCATTAATCTGCTTTGCTCTCCTGCATTTGGATCCTTACACCAACAAACTCAACTCTTATGACTGAAAGATCTGGCCAAAAATGTGATGGATCCAATGGAAAAAAAAAAAATCTCTTTATTGGAAGTGTCTTATCGGGAGGTGGCCAATGCCGAGGAATGTGGAAACCACCATTTGCTCTCCTGATGGGAGAGGTGCAGATGAGACTGGTCTCAGAAAAGTCCAGCAATCACCCATGCTTGTAGATCAGGGGTGTCCAATCCTGGTCCTCGAGGGCTGCCATCCTGCATGTTTTACTTGTTTCTCTGCTCCAACACACCTGGTTTGAATCAATGGGTGATTAACAGGCTTCTGCAGAACATGAAGAGGTGATTTAACCACTGAATCAGGTGTGTTGGAGCAGGGAAACAAGGAAAACATGCAGGATGGCAGCCCTCGAGGACCAGGATTGGAGACCCCTGTTGTAGATGACTTAGGGGCAGGAGTCACCAATGTACTGAAGGTGACGATGACTAAAACTGGACAAGTGAGAAATAATCATCTATGACTCCAGAGGCTGAATAGATCTCTTGACTCTTGACTGAAATCACCTGGATTATTTTTAGAATTACCCACTTTTATAGTAAAACAAATATTGCAACTTTACTATAACTAACTTCACAAACCATTATATCTTGTTTTTCTGATATGACACATTTGATGAAGTTTTGATGGTGCAATGTGCAGCCAGGGTGGCACTGTGAGAGAAGAGATGCACCATTAAAGAAGACTATCTGGGATTAAGTACATGAAACAGATCAGTAGTCAAAGCTGAGGGGCCCGCTGATGTTTCTGATACAGAAACCAGCATCGCCTTCATTACATGATCAAGTCAGCAACCGAAGTCTACCTCTGGAGGAGGACCTACTTTAACTCACACACACGTACTCAGTTAATGATTCACATAAGTTGTCATTAACTTGCTCAAGCAGACAGAGCAATTAACACTGACTTTATTTCCATCTCCGCTGGGCCACTGATTGTTGAAGTCAATGAGCAGTGTGCAGCTGACTAACATCCTCGAAGAGAGCTGCAGACACAATGTTTTCACTCAACCATGAATATGTGGTTAGAGAAGGTAGCTGAGAGTGCTTCTGCAGCACGGCAGCTTCTCATCACGCAGAATCCCCAGGCGCTCCTTATCAGAGGACTGCAGGCGGGTTTGAAGGAGATAAGACCGCCATTCATGTCTGTGGGAGCTGCAGACTCCCGTGACACATGTCCTTGTGTGTAATCTCTTGTACTACATGGTCAACTGAGAGCCTGTCAATGGGCTCTTTATAAAGGTCGGCTGACACATTAGTCACGCCGACAAACAGGAAAAGAATTAGCGGGAGTCAACAGGTAGAGCTGTCTCCTGAGAAGCTGCTAACAGGTTGGATTCAGTTTGTGTTGCTCATTTATCACAATTTACAAACACAACTGAAAACAGGCAGTGCTTCAACTTAAACAAAAACACCACTGTGTACCTTAGTGTACTCCACATTACAGACCTGAATTCTAACACATAGCACCTACCTAACATTTATGTGTAGTTTATTTACAGTTTAAGGTCTGTGCAAGCAAAAGAAAAGACAGTATGGTCCCGAGGGTTATAACTCAACGGGGAAATCAAAAACACAACAAATAAAACAACAACTACACCAAAAATTATAATATTACAAGAAAACCAGAATTAAAGAGCATAATGTTAATAAAACCCTAAATTTAGGGATTAACCACAATCAGATAAATAAAGAAGTAGAAAACACAAGATTTCAGAAAAGGATTAGGGGGGAACAAAAACAGTAAAACAACATAATCAGAACAAAAAGCAAATTCCCTAAATTTAGTTTTAACATTAGAAATTACAAAAACAACCTAATCCAAAAGCAAGAAGCAAACAAAATCAGAACAATTTAAAACAAACATATAAACACATAAATAAATAATATTTTGTGTCACAATATTTTGTGTTTGATTGATTGATTGATTGATTGATTGGTTGATTGATTGATTGATTGATTGATTGATTGATTGATTGATTGATTGATTAGTTTGTTGGTTGGTTGGTTGGTTAGTTGATTGTTCGGTCTGTTGATTGGTTGGTTGGTTGGTCACAGTCCTAATTAAGTAAATTTTCTGTGCATTATTTCTTCTTTATGTAAGGTTGTTTTTACCTGATTAAGTAAAATATTTATAAAACAGGTGCACGTAAAATGAGTTTATGTAAAAAGAAATCTGAAAATCCCAGATAAAAACATGATTTAGGTGAAAAGAAATCTTACTGCATATAACATTTCGTTTTACATGGGACATCTGTTCTCGGTGAATCTTTGAATGTTTTGTCCTTGTTGCATCAGATCAGTGGCCGTCGATGCATCTGTCCCATCACTTCTGTGCTGAACTTCATCAGTGGGTGCAGTCAGAGCAGCAGCTGGCACGCTGGCGGAGGAAGTGAGCGAACAGATGCTGCAGCAGGTCTCCAAGGGACCGGCCCATGTTTACTACACCTGGAATACAGAAAAAAGCAGTGTTCACCCCACCTGGAGTCAACAGGGAGCTCATGGCCTCCACCTGAAGCTTCACGGTGCTGACACCGTCAGACATCCCAAACTGGTGGAGGGAACCTTGTGGCACAGTCACTTCTGATGAGTCACATCAACTCATCTGTAGAAGCAGAACCAACAGCAGAGTTTTCATTCTCCAGAAATCTAAAGCTTTTTTTTTTTTTTTTTGAAAACTGCAAAACTCAAAATGCAGATCACATTCTATTAACTGCCAGTTAATGAACTGTTTAAAAATTATTTTCCCTTTTTTTATTGTTTGGCTGACCAGATAAACTACCTGATTATATTTGGGTCTGGGCCTACTGAGCGTGCTCATTAGCACATAAGAAATCCAGACCCTGTCCAAATGTTGTTTGCCTGGAAAATCAAATTCTTACAATATTCAGAGTTATTCTGAAGTTGCTGACAGTCAGACAGTTATTTGTAGTAAAACGTGTAATAATAAACCAAACAGGTGATATTGTTGTGTATCGTCGTGTCTCCTGTCTGAACTTGAGCTGCTTCTTTCTACTTTCTTTAAACTCAGAAGCACCCGGTGACTTTCTGAGTCAACTGTGTTTAAAAGTTTATTGTGTTTAAAAGAGCAGGTGATTGGAACAGTTTGAAACACTCTTCAAAAGATTAAATCCGAATGTCAGAGCAGCTTCGGCGTAAAAACTGCTCGGTGTGCATTTTCAGATGAGTGTATGTGATATTATGGGATTATAATGATTGATGGTTTCATGTGTTCATCACTTTAATGTGCAGCTGAAGGTCCAGCTCTGCGTGATTAGTTTATTCGCCGCTGTGCAGACTGTAAATCTTTCCAGATCAATACCGTCTGATCCTGTTAACACTAACAATTTCAATATTTTCCTATTAGTAATCTGAATTTTATGGGTCTTATCTGTGAGATTCGCGTGGAAACGCGGGGACTCGAAACAACACAAGACAGGACATTAAAATACGGGTGGCTCGGGATAAAGGCTGTGTTTGTTTTTAGCAGTAAAACATTAGAAAACTGCGAGGAAATAAAGAGAACTGATCACCATGAAGGGTGATGAACAAACAGGTTGTTTTTAACCTGTTAGTGAATGATTTGTGTAAAACATCTATATTTTAGCAAAATTACATCCATCTAGTAGTCGCATCTAAGAGCTGTTTTATTTGTGTTTTTATCTATCCTTTTTAAATAGATATATTGACAACAAGGGGACAGACATTTTTATATTGCATAAATTAATAGGATTTTAAGGTGTTTAGCAATAAAAATTCTTACAACATAAAAGATGAGGACACAGTCACACTGAGAAAAAACAGGAGGAATGGAAGAAAATTTAGAGGCGTTCATGAATTTAATGAAAACAATCAGGCAGTCTGTGCAGATACAGTATATTTGTGCATGTGTGATGTGTTGGTTTGTGCAGGTGGTAGAGGAATTAGCTATTACGGTTTTTCAGGTTTCTGTAATCTGTTGTTGTAATTTATTTAGCCTGTTTTTGATTTCCTTGGGTTTTTACATTTTCCTGTCTACAGCCTCGGCTCCCCTGTATTCTCTGCCACACATACCTGTTGCTCATCTGCTCATTAACTCACCTGTTGTCACTCCTCAGTCACCCCTCTTAGAGTATATATGTGTTAGCTTCTTAATGATAGTTGTCAGATTTACTTTCACTTGTCTTGCCTGCTTTGTTCCTGTTCCCCAGTCAGTGAGTGTGAGTTTTTGTCTTCATTTTAGTTTTGTTGATAAACTTATTGGCTTATACTACACCTGCCTGTTGTCCGCAGTCTTGGGTCCTCCAACCCACAACCGTGACACAGGACAGACACTGTTCCCCAGTCTTAATGTTTTGCATTTCTCAACCTGAACCTCCTACCTGACGGTGAACAGGCTGTGCTGCGGCTGGTTGGGACTGTATATTATATTTCTGCAGTGTTGGTGGGGCTCCTCAGACAGTCCTTTGTGCTGCTATCACACAGTCGGGACGCTGATGAGGACGTCTTCGTTCAAACTTCCCTCATTAAACTAAACAACAAATCTACACCTTTCTTAATAAATAACTTACCATTTATTTAGATCTAGCATTTTACTAAAGCTTTTGTTTCCCAGGATGGCGTCACCATGAAACACATTAACATGTATTTGTTAACAAAATTAATTTCAGTACGCTGATTTAATTTATCATCATGGACCAAGAAAAGCTTTCACATCTGAGCGACAGACACTTCCAAACATTCAGGTTAAACATTACAAATGAAGTTCTTGCAGATTTAGTTTGTTTACAGCTTTGATGAACTTCCACCATCTATCGGAAGTTTTGTCTTGAAGTTTGGCGTCACAGTTGGTCTCTACAGCAAGTTAAATTCTCAGATGATTTATTTTAGTAACACTGCTGTTCTATGAAAATCTCATTTAAGGGACAAAAACAAAGTGGTTTACTTTATTGAGTGAATAGAAGCTAAGCAAAAACATATCAAACATACAAACTATTTGATTTAACAGTCCTGGATTTAATCCCTGTTTTTGTGCAATTATTTTTTATTTCTGTTGTCCTGTTACTTTTCTGATTTGTTCCTCTAATATTCTTTTTTTTTTTTGTACAATCTTCTGTTTTGTTTTTACTTGCATCATTTGCACCCAGCTGACTGAAAATAAGCAACATAATCTGCCTCACTTTGTGTGAAAAAGACCTTTTTGAAGGACAGCTGTGTTAGTGGAGTCGTGTTTCTGTCAGTCAGACATTTGCAAACAGCTCATTAAGATCTGTTCACTGGACACTCATTAGCATGTTAGGCAGGTATTTTATTTATATTAGGTCATTTATTAGGTATTTGTTTGACTATGGCAAATTGCAACTCCATTCTGTTTAATTTTAAACAAGCTATTATGCAAGCATTGAAATTTTTTTAACACATTTAGCCATATTGATTTTTTGATTATTTTTTTTCTGAAAAATAAAACAGCACAATGAGCATTGTCTGAATATGATGATTTTATGTTCTTGTTTATTTATTTGGTCTTTTCTAAAAATAAAAAAATAAAAAAAACTAGTAATAAAGTAGATTAAATTTTTGTTTGATATCAGTATTTTAAAATTTATTGTACTAAAATAAAAATAAGACAGCAGTGTAGCAGGATTATGTTTGTTTGTTTTTGTGGGAATGTGTAAGAAATGTATGCAAAGAAAAAGTTAATTCTGTTTTAAAATCAGTATTTTCCAGATGTGCAAAGCTGCAACAAAACAAGCCTAATTTTCTGTTGAAATAAATAACAATAAAACTATTTTATAGTCTATTCTTCTGATGCATCAACTTGTAACATCTTATTTGCTCTGCAGCAGCTAAAGATGATCACTCTGATTGATCCGTCACACCTGATCGTTACTCAGTGAGTCTTTAAAAGCATCGGAAAGCTGTTTTAAAAAATCACTACGCCTAAAAGAAAAAAGAAGAAATTCTTCCCAGAACATTTTTTTGTATTTCCGCTATGTTCACTAAAGTAACACTTCGCACTCAGAAATAAAACGTCTCATATTGCAGCAGTTAGATTAAAAAGTGTTTCTTTGTTTGCGAACTATAAAATAAACTTGACAGAGGTCGACAGCCTGACTCCATCTCTGACTGAGACCAAAAGCCAAGCCAGAGTTTTCTCACACAAACAAAACAGTTGCTGTTTTCTGTGATGACTGTAAACGAAGCTCTGCCTCTGCTGATGAGGAGTTTCTGACAGAGAACATCATTTTGTGTTCAGGATGTTTCCCTTCTTTTCTGATTCTTGTTCCATCATGAGGAATGTAAACCCCATACCACAAAGAATTGCAGACAACCGCATTTATTTCTTCAATCAAACTGGTGGTTTTTAGAGCGAGTTGTTGAATTAAAGAATTAGAGTTAGATTTTTCAATATCAAAATGATAAAAAAAATAAAAAATCATTAAAAAACCTGAGAAGCTCCTGAAAAGCCTCAGACATTTATTTTCAGCTCTACGTTTTTGTCTACTGGTTTAAATTTTAATAACTGTATATATTAATACCATTTACCTCTGCAGGGCCCCACAGAGGAGTCATCAGATAAACAAAGACTCTGAGATGCTGGGTTGACCCCCCCTCTGCTTAGTCCTCAGGGCCGGATGAACCTCCATGCAGGCCCCTGCTGAAGCCGGGCCCCTTGGGCCCTCCTCACTGATGTCACTCCAATTGTGTTTGCAAAAACCAAAAGACAAATTAATCAACTAATAGAAACGTTTCTATCAAAAATTGAAAATACAAAATAAAAAGTTAAATTTTTATGTTTTTTCTCTAGTTTATTCCCAGTGAAATGAGAACACCTGCTAGTACTCTTTTTTTATATAATAAATGTGAAACTTCTTATTTTTGATCAAACAAAACATCTAAAAATCTTCATTCAGCCTCATAGATAAAATTCCATGTTTAGTTCTATTTCTTGTTTGTCATATTTTAGACAAGAAAAACCTGTAGGATAATATAAATAATTGGTTTCAGGCTTGCAGAAAATCCACGTGTTTTTCAAGAAAGGTACAAGTAAAGAAACTTATGTAAAAATAATAACTATGTGAGTTAAGAAATGCAACAAAATAAACGTTTTGAGTCGCTCTGCATGCAGAGGCCATGTCGGTCCTGACGCCAGAGCAGCAAATTCCCAGTAAATGAGAAGAAAAAGCAGGTTCTGACTCAGAGGAGTTGAATTAAAGCAGGGAGTCTGGGGCCCTGCGGTAGACGTGGTTCTCGGTGATCCATGTTCAAATGGAAGAAGTGAACTGATTAAACTCTGGCCATCAGCAGCTGTGCACGGCTCTGACTGACTGACTCTCATTTTCATTTTCAGGCTGGAGAAATGCAACTGAACCACCCTTCTCCCACTGACAGCAGCAGCGCAGGTTTAATGCAGCCTCTTTCAGTGAAACTCAAACAAGGAAAGTGAAAAAGGCTCCACGAGATCAGAGCTCAACCAGGAAGAAAAGCTTCAATGTGACATTTTCTTCTAAAGATTTGTTTAAACTGAGTGTTAAAATAAGCTGTGAAAGTAATGGATTTTACTGCCTTGGATGATCAGCATGCTCCTGTTGTGATTAATAAATAATAATAATAATAATAATAATAATAATAATAATAATAATAATAATAATAATAATAATAATAATTTGGTCGTTTAAAATGTCTTACATAAATAGTTTAACCTTTACATTTTTTCTGACTTTTTCTCGCCTTTATTTCTGTCATTTTGAATTAAACCTGATGTATTTTAATTTGACATGAAGAAACACAAATTCTCTCCCATTTAACTTTACAAACCAAAACGCTCTGAGCCACGAATTGATCATTTACTCGATTATTTTCAGTCCTCAGGAGATAAAACGCGTCAGATGATTACTTAACGCGCAGAAACTGTAAAAAAAAATCAGTGCTCGTTTTTGTGCGCTTTTGACAATAAACCAATAAATAAATAAATCCAAACAATGTGCAGATGTTAATTAATTAATGGCATGCCTTTAAGAGCACTTGGGATTAAAATAAGCAGCAGGTGGATTTGTCTCTGATCTGTAATTAACAGCAACACGCGCTGATTTACTGAATTTAATCCTTTTTATTTTTTGGAAGATTTTATTTTTCCTCACTAAATCTATAAATAAACTTATTTTTGCTCTTATAAGGATCCGCGCAACAGGATTATGAGTACATAATAATAATAATAATAATAATAATAATAATAATAATAATAATAATAATAATAATAATAATAATAATAATAATAATGTTAAAGAGCCGCAGAAATTCCAATAAAACGAATTTAAATGAATATCTGGGATTTAGAAGAGAGAATTGTCGGATAAGTTGCAGATTTTAATGACCTCCAAATGTCTGGGAAAAAAAGAACAATTTGCATATGAAGGGCCTAATTGACATCCATCCACAGGCTCAGAAGCAAATGGCGCTTGGACCCGTCCCTCCCCACCGAACCGAACCGAGCCGCGGGTGGAGGCCGGCAGGGAGCAGCATGCTGCCCGCCGAGGCGCCACAGACACCCCGGTCACACCACAAGCTTCTTTATTCCTGCTCCTGCTGCAGTGACAACAGCAGCAGGAGCGGATTTAAAACAAAAAAATAAAATAAAATAAAAACTCAGGCTGGACTCCGAGAATAAAAACTGGACTGACTTCAGACTGCGCGTTTAGTTTCCAGGTGAGAAGTAACAACTCTGCATGAAGTCTCTTCAGAGTCCTTTAATTTCCTTCTGCTTCGAAATGTTTCAAGTTTCTGGCACAAAACAATTAGGCGCTAAAGAAGTCAAATCATTCTCAGAAGTCAATCCGCTGCATTCATTAAATGCAAGCAATAACCCAAGATTGGAGTTTTTATTAAATAAAAGTGCTTTACATGAAGCTGCGGACACACAGCTGCACGAGGTTCAGAGAAAGTGTGTGTGGAAGTGTGTGTGCGCGTGTGTATGTGTGTGTGTGTGTGTGTGGTGCTGCTGCTGAGTTCACGAGCTCCATCTCCTTTTAATCTGAGGAATCAGGGTGCGTTCAGGGACCAGGAGAGGAGAAAACACCGTCAAATTCAAACGAAATTAATAATAATTAAAAAATATAACAATAATAATGATAATGATCAAATAAAACAGAATGTTTTGCGCTTCGTGTCCGAGAACAGAAGAAGAAACTACACATAAATTATTCACAGCGGGATAATTATCTATTCGTACAACTCACGGTGTTATTTACAGGTAGGGTGGGTTATTCTGAGTCCTCCGTCTCCGTGCAAAAAAAAGAGGGGTGGGGGGGGGAGCCCACAAAGTGAACGAGTCCAAGAGTTTGTCTCCTTAAAAGATAAAAATTAAAATAAGAATAAGAATAATAATTACAAAAAAAGCAGGGGATTAAGAGCTGTCGTTCTCCGACGTGTGCGCGACCAGAGAGCCCGGTTTGTGTTTCTTCAGCAGCTGCGTGATCTTCTCGTCGTCCGAGTTCGGGTCCAGGGGCTTGTTGTAGTCGTCGTCCTCCTCCTCCACGTCCGACGTGCCCTTGAGCCTCTCGGTCTCCGAGTCCTGCTTCTTCTTGGCCGAGGCCATCTCCGCCGCGTGCTTCTTCCTCCACTTGGTCCGTCTGTTCTGGAACCACACCTGACCCGCGCATACACACGCGCGCGCGCGCACACACACACACACACACACAGAGCTCAGGTCATTCGTGTGTTTTCGTGTCATAAGTATAAAGAAGAGGCCTCCTGCTGCACAGTAAGTACCATTAATGAACGAATAAAATAGGAGGAAATGGCAGAAAAACTAATTATAGGACAAGTTTAAGGGGAAAGAATACATTTATTTAAATTAGAAAACAGTTTGGCTTTTTTTAAGTAGTAAACAATAGATATATAGTTCTGCCTCGTGTGAGTGTGTGTTACCTTGACTTGGCTCTCCGTCATTCCCAGAGAATAAGCCAGCCTCGCCCTCTCAGGCCCTGCCAGATATTTAGTTTGTTCAAAAGTCTTTTCCAGAGCAAAGATCTGCTGCCCAGAGAAGGTGGGCCGTGTGTGTTTCCTCTTCCCATCCTTGTCCAGCAACACCGAGTTCTGATCTGCAGCACACACACACACACACATAAACACACAGGGAGAGAAAAACTCACTAAATTCACTTTAACTTAGTTCGCGCTGTTTGCTCCCAGGTTGGATATAAAATAATCTTATTGGACAACAGCGTTCAGGTGTTTTATTTTATTTTATTTGGTTTAGTTTTTATTTTTGGGAGGGGGACTTACGGGGCGAACACGCAAATCTGGCGTCCCTCCAGTGCGGACTCTGCATGACTCCCGGCCAGAAGATGGGCGTCCTCCCCGGCAGCTCCGCCAGGGGCTTCGGGTACCGGGCCACGGCCACCGCCGCCGCGCCGGGGCTGAAGTAGAGTCCGGGGGGCGGCGGGGGACTGAGGCTGCTGAAGCGG
>NC_051443.1:9520880-9529028 GCF_001649575.2 Kryptolebias marmoratus | reverse complement strand
GGGGGGTGGTGTCGGCTGTGGTGGGAGCGGGGTGGGGGTGGGGGGATCTGACCGGATTGGGGACCCGATGGTGACGTGGACCGTCCAGCTGGAGGAGGGAGCTCCTGATTGGCTCCGCGGCTCGGCTCCGATTCGATGGAGAAGTGGAGATCCGAGGGATGAGGAGGAAAAGATCCTGAATGTAAAGGTCAGCAGAGCAGCGCGAGGAGGTTTCATGATGATGATGATGATGATGATGATGATTATGATAAGACATAAACAATATGAACCCAAGCGGAGTGGCTTCTGTTTACCTGCAGGTTGTGTTTTCATTGAAACTCAATGAGCCGCAGGATCAGTGAAAGTGAGGCTCCTGAAGTTTTTTTTACATTCACTCGTTTCTGAGATCTGTTCAGAAATCAGTCTTTAGGATGTTTTTGTTTTTAACACAAAACTCCGAAAGCACAGACAGGAGCCACTCTGATCAGGTAAATAATAAAACAAAGTTTAATGTAATCATCACACCAGCTCTTACTTTCATGCCCAGTGGAAGAGGAAAAAAAGGCTTTTATGGCAGAGCCCAGACCAAGAACAAGGCCGGACTTTCCAAAAGACTTATTGAGGCATTAGCCCAGGGCCCCAGAGGTTCAGAGGGCCCCAAGGTGTTATTTATTTCCAATGAGGAGTAGAGTTTAAATTGACTGGTGGGGTTTTATTTAGTTTAATTTACAGTACTATAAGTTTTATTAAATGGCTGTTTTTTCTAATAGTTTCCAAATGTTTCTACAGCTTTGTAGAAGACAGATGCAGCGTTGTTGGGGGGGTTTTTTTGGTTGTTTTTTTTTTTTGTAATTTTATTCTCACCTTTGTTTTGAGGTTCTTGCACCAAAAGCGTTTTATGCATGTAAACACCATCAGACAACCAAATATTTTTCATAAAATGAGTGGGGGTTTTTTTAATCCAGTTTTTTTTATCGTTATTTTTAAAAGCCTGTAGTTGCAGCTTACCCCACTGTGTGTAATTAGGATGAAGTGTTTGTGCCGCTTTAGAATAGATTGTTGCAGTTTGGCTGTTTTTTTTTTTTTTGCAGCAATGAAAAACGTAAACCGTGACAGGAGCCTTTCTCCTGATGTCAGATGGGCCTGCAGTTTTTAGTGCATCAGACTTTAAATATTAGATTAAAGCTGAGAGCAGCTCTGCTCTGTGGGACAAGAAACCTTAAATTTAATGTACACATAATTGCTATTGCAGTTTTTGTAAAAAAAAAAATAAAAATTAACACGGAGAGTGCCCTAAAATTAGCTCTATGGCTCCACACCTTCATTAATTGTGCCCTGCTGATGAATCGTTGTTTCTCTTGGGTTATAGCCATTCATTTTTCAGTCATTTTTATTTTATATCTTTTTATGCAGAAAACCACAATGTTGACAGAACATAATCCTCAATTAGTTAAATAAGACAAAAGCAGTTTCAGACCAGACGAAGCGTCTTGTTTTGTTTTTTTAACACTTTAGGTCTAAATCAGTTCCATCTGTGTACCTCCAGGTTTGACTATAAAGAAAGAAAATATCTGGGAAATAAAATAAACATTAAGAGGTAAAAAACTTGGGTACAATAATTAAATGTGGCATTAAAAAATCTTTAAATGTTAAACGGTCCACAATATTTTAAAACTTCTGGATTCTACAAAGTGTTTTACAGTGTTTCTCATTTAAACGGTTTGAGTCTTAGTTATACATTTATTCTCTATACATCCAGTCCCTTTTCCCACTTAATCATTAGCAGATCTAAACTCTGAGATGTGCTGGGCTGGAAATCAAACCATCAGGATTTTCTTTTTCTATTTGTCTTGTAAATGCAAATTAGTATAAATTTATGTACAGTCACTCAAATTAAGGTTAAGTTTCTCATTAATAATACTAATACTAATACTAATACTAATACTAATACTAATACTAATAATAATAATAATAATAATAATAATAAATGTATTATCCTGCTGCTCTGGAGCACTCAGGTATATGTGTGTTGTGTGTATGTTAACACAATGTCGGGGTGGAAAGACATCAGTAATGACCTTAAAGAAAGAACTGTTGCTTCACCATCAGTCTGGAAAGGTCATTTCTGCTCTAATTAGTGGCCATCATTTTACAGAAATAGAAAATTATACACAAGTGGAAAAACATTCAGGAGAGCTGCCGATCTTTAAACGTCCTGTGAAGTTAACCTGGAGGTCAGATCTTGTAATTCTCAAAACAACTTTAAAGAATCCAAGCTCTCCGTCTCCACAGGCCTCAGTCAGCAGGTTAAATGAAAACAATGAAAACAACCTGAACAACTTTGGTTTGTTTGATAGGGTTGACAGAGGAATGCCTCTTTTTAGACACTGGCTCAGGTTAGCAAAACTGCATTCGTTTGGTGAAATCATTCGTCCATCACCGTGTTGTCAAAGTAAAACCGTGGAGGGCTGATGATTCAGCCTGTTCTGGAGAACCTTGAATGCAACACAAGCTACAATACAGTGATTTGCACAAATGAATGTCTAATTAATCTCAATAAGCTGAAGCAATATAAAGAAACGGAGCTCAAAATTTCTCCACAAATGTCGGACTAACAGGGTCAAACCGAAGATAATCATACTGCAAATTATTGCTGCTAAAGGTGGTATTACGAGCTGCTGGATCACAACTTTTTCACAGCTTCTGAGTTGTTTTTGTTCAGTAACGCTGATGTTTATGACAATTTATCTAGAACTGTAATCATCTTAATTTAAGACTTGATAAGAACCAAAGTGATTTTAATAAACCCTGATGAGTAAACTTAAAGAATTAAACTGTAGACCACTTACTGTTTGTCTTGTCTGCATTAATGATGTCCTTTTTCAGACCTCTGAGCAGATGTGTCCGCATGAGCTTGTTGGTCAATAAATCTGCATGCAGTCCCTTTAAAAAAGTATGTTGTATGAAACAAATAAAAATGTGTGAAAAATTAAACTAAAAGTCAAAATTCAAAAGAACGTCACAAACAAAAGATGCATCAATCTGAAAAAAAAAAAATACTTTAGAGGAACAAAACAAGACATAATGAAAAACTTCACCTGTAGCAGCTTTCACAGGTCTAAATTCTTACAGTTTTTTCAATTAAAGGAATATTTTAAGCAAATTGCTGCTTGACAAGTAAAAACATCAAATTAAAAATGACAATTTAGGAACAATGTCCAATACCTGCAGATAAAAGTTTGTAGAGGGAGGAGGGTCATTGTGGTATAAACTAATGTATTTTTTAATTGCCTGTACTGTTTGTTTGATCAAACTAAGAGAACATTCAGTATCTTGTACATGTTATTGACATTAGATGATGCAGATTTAATCAAAAACTTCAGCTCTGACAGCTCAGCATTCTGTTACAAACTGAGGACGGACATATCCAGGAGTTTAAGTCAGTGATGTTAGTCTTACTGCTTTTTTCTGTCATGATCAGAACAGCAGAGCCAGAATTGGCTCCGAAGAGCTGAAGCTGAGAAAATTAACGATGTGTTGGCGCCCCCGTGTGGTCAGAGTGCGTGACTGCAGCGGCGAGCTGAAGGGTTCGAAAAGGTTGAAGAGTAAAACAGCTTCCTACGTGTTTTCTACTTTAAAATGTTTCCACAAACGATGTTTCAGATTCATTTCAGTCACATTCTTACCTTTGTTTTTATGTATAAACATAAATTTGCAGGAGAAGTTTGCATAATGCAGGAGTTTTATTATCTGTGCGCTTCAACCATGATGAAAAACAACAAAACACATGCAGTAGTAGTTGGGTATTAGGGAATAAGGCACTAAAAACAAACCAAAGGCCTAAAATCCTATATAGGCATGCTTACTGCCCACAACCCTTCATACAAGAGTTTTAAGCTAAAATCATCTTATGCTGAGAATTGATGAAATAAAAGCTGTTTTGGTCACATCTCATACAATAGTGTTAGCTCAAAATGAGTTTTTGTGTTTCATCTTGAATGGGGTATGACTCCAAATGTCCATCAGTTGTACATGTGCATCCAATGATCACCTTTTGAGTTTCATTAGGATCTATCCGCTGGTTCATGAGATATTTTGCTGACACTGTTGACAAACGAGCCCACAGACAGAAATATTCTGGCCTTTCACTTTCAGTGGTGGGTGATTAACACAAAGTTTTCCAAGTTTGTGGCAAGATTTCTATACATTTTCCCAACTATTTTCTTTACCTGTTTCTTCCTGTACAGAGTGAAAGACTAAAGAACTAAAAACTATTAATTACATACCCACCTAATTTTGTCACTACACTCATTTTGGAAACTGTTCCCTTTGAGAATAATACAGAAAAAGGCCCAGCAGGGCTCAGCTAACTGATCACAGACGAGATAATATTTTTTTAAAAACATAACTTTATAACAACATTTGCACATGAACACATAAGGTGCCATTAAAGATCCTACCATCAGGTGTAACCTCAGGTTTAATGACTTGAAAAATGTAAAAAAAAAAAATAACCAAGTTAGGCTTAGTTAAACTCAAGATTTGAACAGGAGATAGGAAGGAAGAGATGATGTCTTCATTTACTTACTAAGAAATCCCTCGGCCTGTTTTCTGATTAGTCTTTTAGGAAACATCAATAGAAAAGTCTGGAAACAAACTTATCCATCCATTTTCTTTACCCACTTCTCCATTCTTGGTCACAGGGAGCTGGTGTTTATCTCCATCACTGTGTAAGAGGCGGGGAACACCCTGGACAGGTTGCAAGTCCATCACAGGGACACACAGAGACACACAACCATTCACACTCACACCTAGGGACAATTTTAGAGTTACCAACTAACCTAACATGCATGTTTTTGGTCTGTGGGAGGAAACCCACAGGCACACAGGGGGAAAATGCAAACTCCACCCAGAAAGGTCCCAGGTCGGGATGCGACCCACTTCGCCGCTGTGCCACCCCCTGAAAACAAATATTGTTCTAAATTGTTTTCTTTCTGCCATACTTTTCCAGACTGCATGGGAACCCTCCTCTGGGTTGAAGTCTTCAACACTATGTTGTCCACATGGTTCATTTGGTTATTTATAATAAAATGAAACAAGTGTTTTATCTTGTAAAGCTGGGCTACCTTGTGACCAAAGTTACAAACTGTAACTTATGGTTGGTTCCTGAGCCGAAGACAATGATAGAAAATCTACACATACTTAATGAAATAGTAAGTTTTTGTGATGTAAATCATTTCTCATTTTTTCCCCATTTGTTACACATAATTTACTTAACTTTGTTTTTAAGATGCAATAAGCTGGTTGCATAACTGTGCACACCCCTCAGTAACACTGAAGATGATCTGAACCGAACAGCCTTCTTATCAATCCGATTTAGTCTCCATCAGTACGTCAAACAGCTAAAATCCTAAGGTTCTGATGAATATGAATCCAAAGTGGAGTTCTTGATGACTATTTTTGTGTTTTAAGTGTTATCAGTTTTTTTTTAAGCAGTCTTTCATTTTTAGAAAAGCACGAGAAGTTAGGAAACAGATTTCCTACACTATGTATTTGTCCACACACATCCAGACCTGGAAGACGCCAAAATCAAATTTTCCCACTTTAAGACTGAAAAAAAAGACAGAAATCACTACAGACTTAATGCTGCACAGGTTAAAGTGAAAATGTGGTTTTCTCTTGTTGTGCGAGCAAAGGTGATATCAAGGCTCCTACACAACTTTTCTTTTAAAATCCCAAACTTTTCTAAACTCAAATCTTCAAATATTTCTGCTGATTCTGACTTTAAAATAATCTGTAAATTTGCGGTGAATGTTTTAAAGCAGCGGTTTTTATAATCTATGCTTCAAAAAAAAAAAAAAATAGAGCTAACAGCAGGAGGTAAAAAAAATAGTCTGGGTGTGACTGAAGTCACTGACTGTATACAGACAGTCGTGTTATCCAAGACTTAAATAACTTGGGGTTCAGTCTCTGCTTTAAGCATTTTGGATCACCTTGTTGCTGAAAAGTGCTATATAAATAAATCTCACTTCACTTTGCTGAAACACAGAGCTGCAGACTGTAAACTGTCATTAGATGTCAAGTCATTTTATCAACTGAGGCAGAACTACTTGGGGAACAAAGCTGTACAAGAAACAAAACTAAGATATTGATGGCTTTAGCCTTAAATTTAAAGCTCAGTGCTGTAAACGAATCAAAAGTCTCTTATACACACAACTAATGAGAATAATACTCTGCTACTTATCAATTTTGAATTTAGCCAATTACAAAATGCAACAACAAATAGATCAGAAACAAGTTGTTTTTTTAAATTATTAAAATATGGAACTTAAACCAGAACCTATACAAGAAATGCCACTGGAACCTAAGTCATACTATACGAATGAGAGCACTGGATTTCCTGCTTTGGACTGAGCTGGGAGCTGCTGTCCTGTTCTGTTTTTTAATGCTAAACAAGTAAAATCAAAAGAATAAACATGAGATCAATACAGTGAGGCCCTGTAGCTCATAGGTTTCTGAGGAACTAAGCTTCTTATTCAGAAGCCCAAAGTTCACTTGGAATAAGGACCTGTGCTGCTGCCCATCCTGTAACAGCTCCTACAGCCGTCGGCTCACATTAAGGTTCAGCTGGACTTCAACATGTATTAAAAGTGAAAGAACTACTTGAGCAATTTAAAACTTTTACTGAAATCTGCTTCTCATCCTCCTAATTATTTGATTTGTTGCCAAACTCACCCTTTAGTGTGGTTTACAGGTTTCAACAACCATGAAAAACAAGTTTTAGAGTAATTTTCATTGATAAGATGGTTTTTTTTAACCATTTATCATCTTAGCAGAGTTGTTCGTCTCTGAGGTATGAAGAACCGCAGAGTCAGCGCTCACTTAACTCAAGAGAAAAAAACAAGCCAGAGTCTGAACTGATAAAGTTGTCCTTTTATTAGAATTTACTCGCGTGCCATCAGCTTCTGCTTCTTCAGCTTCTTCTGTGAAACCTGCAGACAGAAATGCATCGTTATCCCAGCAGCAGGGTGTTAGGTGACCTCAGCCTCACTGGTCAGTCACTCAGAATCAAATATTGTTTTCATGGAGAATCCAAAGGTGTCCTAAGATGTCATCATCGCAACCAACTGTAGTTCAGTCAGTCGGTGGGTGTGTTCAGACCTCCAGACAGGTTTAGACTCCTGCTGTCCGTCTGAACACACCACACCTCCCTCCTGAGGACCTGCTGTACCGTACCTTCTTCTTCTGGGCCACCTCCTCCTCTGGTTTGGGGACGATCTGCTCCTTCTCGGTCAGGATCATCTCGATGTGGCACGGCGAGCTCATGTATGGGTTGATGCGACCGTGGGCGCGGTATGTGCGCCTCCTCATCTTGGGGGCCTTGTTGACCTGGATGTGCTCGATGACCAGAGAGTCCACGTCCAGACCCTGAAACCGCAGAAACATTTTTAAAACTCCAGCATCTGACTCGCACCTGGTTGTGTTTGACTTTTGAAAGTGGGGACATCAGAGTAACCCTGATTAAAAGGTGGATTCACAGCTGAAACTGTCCAATTAAAACCAGCGATTATTTCCAACACATAAACAAAATGTCTAATAAGCTTTGATTTTTTAAAAACAAAACTCAAACGACTTGATTTAGTAATTTCATAAATGCTTTAAATTAGTGCAACTCTGAAATACAATTTTTAAAGACATTTTTGCACACAAGAGGCATTAAACCGCTGATAAAACTAATTTCCAGCCATAAACAGGGTCAATAACTGAGCGTAAGTTTTTAAAGCTTCCTAAACCGATTTGTCTTAAATGTTTAATGTAGAAACACGTTAGCAGGACAAGTCCCTGCATGTACCTAAGGAGTTATTCCCTCATAGTGGAGACAAACATGTCCTAAAAAACTGCAACCTGCTTCTTCTGAGTCAAATCTGCTGCAGTTTATCAGCTCAACACGAACTGTGCGCAGCTGTTCACAGATGGTCCCAACCTGATGTCCATGAAGACCACAGGAGGACAGAACAGGTGTTAACATTTAGTCTGAACCAGGGGTGGAAATTAGCACCGCCACCCGCCAAATGCGGGTAAATATTTGAAGTGGCGGGTGAATTTGATCAACACACACGCCACTGTGGAGGGTTGGCAATTTGAACAGAAAAGGTGTTATTTGTCCTC
>NC_051443.1:9504826-9519752 GCF_001649575.2 Kryptolebias marmoratus | reverse complement strand
CCACCAGCCACAGTGGCTGGTGGACAAAATTTTTAATTTCCACCCCTGGTCTGAACACAGAGTCCGAGCCACGCTGAAGGTTTGCCTACTAACCTGAAGTTGATCCACACAGTTTCTGGCCAAATTAAATTTATTAACAATTACAAATGGGAAGTGATTTTTGTATATTTAAAATTAAAATGGCCAGATTCAAAAGCTTTAGTATCAGAATATGTGCCCATGTTGATCCATCGGACCAACGTGGAAATGAAAGAATTTAAAGACCAGCAGCTGGTAGGACATGGAAGCAGTAGACATCTCTCTACCCTTGTCTTTCAGCTGCACGACATGAGGCGAGTAAACTAAGTTCCAACTGTGTGAACATGGCCATTTTCTTAAGCAAATGGGAAAACCAGGCAACGATCCTAATGATGAAGCAGCAGCTGAGACGAGCGCTCATTAAGGCTGCTTTCTCAGCTTTTAGTTTGGCTGGTAGGTGGATGGGTGGAGTTGAATATCTGAGAAAAAATTAAATGCCAACAAATCCAAACCGGTCCTAAAACAACAACTTTACCATAAACAGTAGTTTGGTGTTTGAAAACAAAACTACAGACCTGACAAGTTTTTGAAATAGTGACTACATGTGGTGATATAATCGTGACTTTAGGATGCAAAACAAAACATGCAGTGAATCATTACTGAATCGAGGCCAGTAAATCTTCACCTCTAACTTTTTGGCTTTTGAAACTGTTCAAAAATCTGTTCAAAGGACTGACAGGAACGAGTTTTCATTTTTATGAAAAATAAATAAATAAATCTAATCTGCAAAAACACTGCAACAAAAGCTGAAGGATGCTGGCTGACAAACAAGTCTTCATGCATGTAAAATTTCCAAAATCTCATTTCTTTATGTGAGATGAAATGAAGCTTTATTCCAGTCTTTAGTCAAACATGTCTACATTTTCTTCACACTCAGCCACATGTTGGTGCAACCCAAAGCACGGTGCAACCTGCTTAGTGAAACATTTTGTAAAAAGTAAAACAGTGTAAGAACTCACCTTCAGCTCGGCGTTACTCTCTGCGTTCTTGAGCATGTGCAGCAGAAACTCGGCGCTCTTCTTGGGCCAGCGGCCCTGAGTCCAGCCGAACTGTTTGGCCTGTGAACAGAACATGCTTTAGGAGAACTTCCTTTCTTTTGCTCAAGCAGTGAGTTTACTCTGATGCTGCTCAGACTAAACAGATTAGTTTCATCTTTAATCCAAAGGTGTCCTAAGATGATCATCACCGCAGCCTTTTACCCGACTCAAGGTTATGTCGCTCAGCTCTCACCTGAGCACAGCGGCCAACGCCACCGTTGTAGCGACGGAAAGGGACACACTGGTGCTTGACGATGACGTCCCTCAGGTACTTGTTAGCCTTGCGGATGTGCATGCCCTTAATGGCCTGGGCCGTCTCACGGGTGTTCTGTTCAGAAAATGAGCAACACAACAAGCGTTTAGCTGAAGACTCGCTTCATATCAGAATAAAACTTGCTCAGTTTCAGCCCATCAAGGACTTTGGTTCAATTCAAAATGAATAAATTTACTTTGTACAGCCAAAACCAAAATGTAAACACTTGTTTAACACTGATCTGAATCATTTCCAGAGAAAAATATTTAAATGCATCTTATGTTACTTTACGTTTTGACAAAACTCTCAAACTTCCATTCTGTAGGGGAGCCAAAAACATGAAGGATAATCAATCGATTAAATTAATGTTTTAGTAAATTTACTGATTTCAGCCTTAAATTCACAAAGGCCTCCTGTGGCAACTATATCCTTCCAGACAAGCCGATTCTAAAAATAACTATTTATTAAGGATCTTTATAGAAATATAGAAACAACATTCAGGGCTAATGAGAAAGTACTAATAAGAGTCAGAACGTGGGAGCTGACTTCTTTAAAAACTTTCTGCAGCTCAGGCATCAGTTTTTCTTAAATCAGATTGTCTCTTCCCTTACAAAACAACTTTAAGACTTGTTTCCTCACACAAACCTCCTGGTGAAGCAAAGATAACCAGCTGCCTCATATTTGACAACCTGAGATGTGCTGCTTCTTCAACAGAAAGCTTCAGATGAATGAAAATTATCTTTGAGACAGATTGGATGCTGAGGCAAATAAAAACAACTGTTTTATGTACATCCAAACTCAACAAATTCAATAAAATGCACTGTAATATCTATGATAGTTTGTCTAGTTACT
Source organism: Kryptolebias marmoratus (assembly GCF_001649575.2). Lineage (NCBI taxonomy): Eukaryota > Metazoa > Chordata > Actinopteri > Cyprinodontiformes > Rivulidae > Kryptolebias > Kryptolebias marmoratus. The sequence continues at coordinate 9,517,532 of NC_051443.1, read as the reverse complement.
ACATGAGTACCTTTTATTTTCAACATTTAATCCTGCAAAGCCCCACAGAATGTGAAGCTCGAGGTTATATCTGTCCCAGTATTAGTCTTCACCCAATAAATAAGCCTCGTTAATGGAGCGCCTTTCTAGCCAACCAGGCCACTCAAAGAGCTTTACAACACAATCTGTCCTCATTTACACAGCCACACACATTCAGACAGCACTCTTTCTACACCTCTACAAAGCTAATGTGAATTATCATTTTAAAGAGTCTAACCAGTGCTTTAGATCACATCCATACACTGATGGGGTCCACAGAGGCAATCAGGAGTTTAGTGTGCTGCTCAGGGACACTTTGACAAGTGGCATACTGGTGTAATTTAACTCTCATTGGAGGAAGACTGCTCTAACCAGTAATCCACAGAAATTAAAGCTGCCCCAAAGACTGAGGTCTAAACTTGTGAGAGAAGACATGTCTAAGACATGTGGACATCAGGAAGAGCCAGCTTACCTTGAAGTGAACCCGGAGATTGGAGCCCCTCGCCTTGCATGCTAAAAAAAAAAAAAAAAGTCAGACCTTTAAAAACAGCACAGAAGCTCAGAAACACTGTGATGAGTCTTGTTACTTTGCGTAGCTCAGATTTAATCAAAGTTCTTTTCATGGTTAATCCAAAGGTGTCCTAAGCAATCATCACAGCTACCAAACCCAAAGCCCGATCTTATTGGTACGATCACTCACATTTGGTCGGGTTCTCGGGGTCGAGGGAGTAGCGGACCATTTTCAGACACCTGTAAAAACAAAAACATGGTCGGTACTTCACGTTAAATTCGCCTCCTTTAGCTCACTAGCTTAAGTTAGCCCGTTCAATGCTAACAGATGTCCAAAACAATATTAAGAAACGAGAGAAATCACAAATAATGACCAACAGCAGCTTTAAACCCAAGTAACATTAGAGAAAAAGCAGTTGTTTCTTATTTAAAACACGTTTTGATGGTCACACGCAGCCAACATGGCGGAAAGCTGCACTAGCCATCGAACCGGCGTCTTCACAATTATCAAAATATAACTACAATCTACGCTTCTATATACAAATATTTAACACTATCAGAGCTACTTATGTACAACAGACGAAACGCAGATGGCTAATGTGTAGGATGGTTCATAATTAACAGAGATTAAACACGGATTCTTGTCTTCATATGCAGAGCTGTGCTCGTACCTCTGAGGCCGCAGTGGGAAGAGGAAGTGCCGGGGCTGCGGTCCTCCTCTTCTGCCTCCGGTCGGGTTCAGCGCCCCCTGCTGGCGAGGAGGAGGCGGCGCTGCACGAATGACTGATGTTCCTTTTCATGAACCATTCTGGTAACTCTTTGAATACTTTCAGTGTCGTTTTTCATGTTTTTTGTGACTTTGCAGTATTTTTTTGTGTCTTATATGTCATGTTTTCTGCCTTGGTGGTCATTTTTTTGCTTTTTTCAGTAATTGTGTCAGACTTTGCGGAATTAACCATCTCTGAGTAATTTTGTGTCACAGGACAAACTTTTTTTGTTTTTTTTATATTTCATTGTAGTTTATATGTATTTTTGTGTCCCTTTGTAGTTCTGTTGGGATAATTCTGTCTGATTCTTTTATACATTATTCTCTAATTTTGGGACAAGTTTTGATCTCTTGATGTTATGCCACCTTTAATTGTTGTGTAGTTAGTGTCAAGGTGAGTGTTGTCTTTCTGTGGCCACTTTTTGGCACTTCTGCTGTAATTTGTGTCTGTGACTTATTTTGTGATTTTTGGTATTGTGTGACAAACAGTTTTTGTAATTTTACACTTCTTGGGGATTTATTTTCATAATTTTTCATCTTCATGTTGCATCTGTTTTGACTCTTTTTGTGCATCATTGTCACCGCAAAAAAGTTAAAGTGGCTGACAATGTTTTTGTTGCTTGTGTCTTTGGGTGTTTGTCTGTTAGCAAAATATCTTGTGAACAACTGGACAGGTTTTAAGGAAATTTTCAGGAAGTACTCATTAGACGTACATCTACATCTGATTAACATTCAGAGCCAATTCAATTTAAGAAGCCTGCCACAGCTAATTCATTTTACCCAACAACTCATGCTCCAAGAATATGATTTTGCATATTTCATGAGCTCACAGATAGCGCCATTTACAAGGTTAAACCAAAACTACACTTTGTAGTCATGTTGGGATGTGGTGTCCTTATAGTTTTGTTAATGTAAAGCTTTTATCTCTTAAATTACATTTACTCTCTATTGCTGATTACCTTTTTGTACATCTTGGACCTAGTCTAATGAAGTACAACCTGAAATGTAATAATATACATTTCATTCATGTTCGACACAAAACTGAATGCATCTCTATAATTTGCAGTAATGAACTCAAGAACACAAAGCAGCAATAATTAAAGCCAGTTATTGGTTTATTTGGTATTCATGTTGAAACCAGATACATAGAAAACCCCGTGTGCACTCCCCCAGTGAGACATGCACAACATTGCACTGGAAATATGTCACAGCTCCAACATGTCGCGTCCACATAGAAAAATAAAGATTTTATTTACAGAAATAAACAGTTCCACCTGCAGACTTCGGTTGTGTTCCTGGTAAAATGATTTCACCTGATGCTCCCCCTCTTATTACAACACACACACACACGCACACACACACTGAGAGACCTCTGAACTGTTCCCCAGTTCAGTCAGAGGCGGCAGTGGAAAGAAACATCTGTACAACTCCTTGGCATTACAAGTTTTCCATTAGGTTGAAACGCCGCAGCTCGTCTCGTGCTGAACAAACCGGTGGCAGGAAGAGCAGATTTTAGTGGCAGCAGTTGTTCATCAGAAAACAGGACGCTCACTCAGTCAGGTTCAGTGCAGACCACAAGGCTCACACTCCTCAGGACATCTTCTGTTTATCATCATTTGTTGTGCTCTTGCAGAGAAATATTAGTCAATTAGTGTTTCTTTTTTCGGTTTCAGTGTTTAATCATTTGAAGATAATACGGGGAGTAGCCCATACAAGCAGCCACTGTTAACTTCAGCGTCTAAACACTTGGATGGAGCAGAAAGTGACAGAGCAATCCTAATTTTGACTCGTCTGTTCACCAGCAGATGGATGTTAAGTTACTTCAGTGTTCCTACCTTCAGTACAGTGTTTTACAAAGCTGGATCAGCTCAGGGATCGGTTCCAGCTGGCTGACCTAAACCTCCTCGCTACACGCTTCCCTCAGTTTGGAGTGTGCTAGTCTGAGCTCTCAAACCAGGTTTGCTCTCTCAGCCACCAACAAAGTGCTTCAGTGTTTATCGGGAGGCATTTAAGGCCTAATTTGTGTTTTCCTGTTTGCCCAAAGTTGCAAAGAAAAATCTCAGAGATAAGAAAAAGGATTAATCCATCCCTGAAACAAAGGTACAGTTAAAGAAGCCGTTTGACTGTAGCTCTGTATTATTTTGATCATGCCATGTCACAGATATTTCACTAAGACCTCAGGAAATCCTGCCACTTTGTGAAAACAGCTGAACATGTCTTTTTATTTAAACCACGAGTGCTCTTTGAAAGTTCTTACAGCATCTGACCACACGGTGGTGATGTTGGTGGCAGTGTGTCCTGAGGGTGAAGGGAATCCCTCTCAGGTGATCTGATGCAAACCTGCTTAGCGTCAATAGTTTCAGTGTTTTCTACAGATTAATTACAATTGTTACGATTTGGGTGAGAACTAAAAAAAATCTAGATTACAAAAAAAGTCAACCAGCTTATCGGAAGGAATCTGAGCTACATAATGTTCAAAGTTTCCCATCTTCATCTTTAAGATGTGCTCATGTCTCTCACACTTCAGCGCAGCATGCTGGATTTTTGGCTCCAGCTGCAGCTCTTTAAACCTGGTGGATGACAACAGCAGAAACATTTTGTTTCAATCTGAGCGCCGCGTGCCTTGAGGCGGCTCACCGAGGCGGCTCACTGAGGCCTTGTAGTCTGCACTGAAGGTCAACATAAAACACAGAAATTGGCGGCCTGTATGTGCACTTGTTGGAAAAAACGGCCTTGTTCTCCTTTCAAGCTGTCCTGAAGGTGCGCTCGTCCAGCTCAAAGACGTTTACACACGCCCGCAGTGAGAGTCCTTGCTGCGTGTCTTCACTCAGGAGACAATAAAACTGAGCCTCTGCTTCACGAGTCTCTCCCAGAAAACCTAATCTCTGAGAAATTACTGAGTGATGTGTCTGATTTAGTCAGTCAGCCTTTTTGAGTGCGTAGCTGTGATTCAGATACAGAAATAATAAACGCTCAGTTTAGAGTTACGGGAGAAACTTGTGAAGCAGCGTTAGTCAGTGAAGTTGCTACAGACTGCTGATGGTCAAAGCTTCTTCAGGAGGCAACGCCATGAGACATCCGACACCAACAACCTGCAACACATGAAGACGTCCATATTGAAGCAAAGAAACTGGCAGTAGGTGGATCAACACATTAACACAATGTGACACTGCTCACAAAACAGGCTTTCCTCACTGAGTTTTTTATTTAGTATGTGCTAAAAGTCTTACCAAAAAGGTCTAAACTGTAGCATTATATTTGTGACAATCATGATTTAAAGTGAGAGTTTGGACATTTTGATTTGGAGTTCTATGGAAAGGTTACGAGCATGTAACATCTTACCTGTTGTAGATAGCTCATTGAACGGCCAGTCTACAGAATTTTATGATAGTTTATGTGAACACTATTTTATAAAGTTTTACACCACCTTCAAGTCTGCATTACAGTTATTTAGACAGATTTCTATGGTTATTTGTAAATGCCAACAGCAGCAGCAGCTGTAGCACTTCCGGTGCAGCCTGGGGTAAATTTAAGCAGGAATGTCCTAATATTTCTGCCTGAATAATTATAAAATGCAAAACTGACGGCAATGTAAAGGTTTAGGACACAGAGTTCACAAGAACCGGTATGAAATGTTTGAGGGTGAAGTTGTGTTAAAAGGCTTTAAAAGCAGCCCAGCTTGAACAAACCATTCTTAGCGTGTCAATGCATTTCAAAAATGTCACAGCAGTTCATAGGAACGCCGTTTTTCAAACACCGCTATCAGGTTCGGATTACATAATTATACCAACAGAAATATTATGATCATTCCTGCTGGAAGTGCTCCAGGGGAAATGTAATGACGAAGCTCATGTGAAAATCAACGAGAAAGTTCACTCCGAGAGAAATATTCCAACACCGCAATAAACGCCAACTCACTTTAGTGCAATAACCACCGGAGTCAAACCTCACCATATAAGGATGATTACTGACGACAAAGATCAGCAAACTGAGATATGTTTTTTTTAAAACTTTTTGTGGTGTAAAACTTTATGTGTTAATACAACACAGCTGTCTGAAGATTTGGAGTTTTTTTCTTTTACTTGTAGTTTATCTTCTTATTTTGCAGTAGAAAATAAGCTACCTTACATAAACAATCATTTATTTTAGTTTAAAGTGCCTTTGCTTCTCTTTGCTTCTCTTGCTAGTCAGATAATAAAACATTTGGTTTTTTAAAAAAAGGTTTTCCTGATGTTAGTAATGTGAGCAGGAACCTGGATGTGATGGATTTCCTCCATGCTTGTGCTGAGAGACTTACAGGCAGTGATGTGCCACGCAGCTGCCAGACTGAAGCTGTGCTGACGGTGGTGCTGGGGGAGGGGCCAGATGACAGAGGCAGAGTCTCTGGTGGCGAGGTGGGACGAGCTGGGTCAGGTGTTTGTGGGAGCGTGTGCGTGTTCGGGAGTAGAGGGGAGGTGGGGGATCAGGGATCACTTGGGGCTCGTGACGGTGGGAGTCGGAGGGTAAACCAGAGCCACGTTGACCCGCTCCGAGCCGTTCTTTGGACAGATGATCTCAGTCAGGCCGTCGGGCCGCGGCTGGCTCAGCAGCTCACCTGCAACACAACAAACGGCACGAGTTAGACAAACAAACACAAACACTCCGACAAAGTCCGAGTCTCTGCAGGAACCCGTTTTTACTTAAAACCACCTTCACCAACAAACACGAGCATCTTTACAGTAAATAAACTGACGTTTTATTTATTTATGGCTCTTAAACAAAAGCATTTTGAACTTAATGCATGGCGCCACTCTTTCCGTTAGCTGGGTCAATAAGCAGAGAGATTTCTATCGAATGAGGAGAACCGTTTGCCCCCAAACTGTGGAGCAATCAGCCTTTGCAGATCAGACAGGCCGACTCACTTCCTATTTTTAAATTATCTCCTAAAACACACTGTTTTCCGTTTGGCTTTCAACTCAGCTTGAGGTGTTGGCTTTTATTGTTTTATGGGTTTAACCGTTTTACTGCTTTGGTTGTTTTATTTGATTTTATAGTTTTTATTCTTGTTTTGGAATTTTACATGTTTTACATTGTATGTTTTTATTTGTTGGTGTACAGCATTTTGGTCAGCGGTGTTGTTTTTAAAGTGCTTCATGAATAAAATTGTATTGCTCAGATTGAGATAACGCTCTTGAATATCCCGCAGAGCAGAAAAATCTCCAGCAGGAGGCGCCCAGTCCTCCTTTTAACAACCAGGATGAGGTCACTGTTGTGTTTATATGTGCCCCTAAGGATTTCACAGCGCATACACAATTTTTAGATTGATAACTCTTCAGAAACAGACTGAGAAATAATACTACGAAGCAATAAACTGAGGACAACAGCACCAAAACTATGATTGTACTGACAATCGAAATAAAAATGAATATGTTATTGAGTTCTAGATGTCCCATCGTTATGATTTTTTTATGGTTTGTGTTGAAGGACAAAGCCTGAGCCCTGCCTGCCTGCCAGCCAGAACTCAGGGCACAAATATTTCTACTTTCCTGTGTTTGGAACCGGCCATTGTTCCCGAATGCAACTGTTTTTACGATGTCCTTGATAAGTTTGAGCTTTCAGAGGCTAAAATAGGAGAAAGTTTAAGTCCTGCTGAGGTTCACACAAACACACACTCTTCCTGCGCAGAGCCCTGACAATCCCTCGCATGCCTCCCCTTCAGCCAGAAAACAGAAAGCTGCAGCCTGAAGGATCAACAGCAGCCTGTTTTCACCACTGTCACTTCCTCTTTGTCTGATAATCAGGCCTGAAGCAGATTAAGGCAAATCACTGGACTATACTTAAAGCTCATCTTGTTTCGGGCTCACGGAAATGCAACATTTTTTAATTTCCCACGGTAATCTTCATCTTATTCATGGTGTTCGTCAGCAAACACTTCAAACTGATGTTTACATTCAGTTATATGGCAACTTTAAAGCCAGGAACATCACTGACTGTGCTGTAGAAACCCCAATGTTGGCACCAAAAACCAGATCTGTATTTAAAGTTTAATGACTAATATCCTCAGAGTTTGCATGTTTATGCTGGGAAAGACGTCCCAGCTGAGTAAACACTTTAAAAAACTAATAAAAAGGCTGTTTGCTCACTGACTAGTTGATATATTGCTAACATTGCAGTTAATAATAATTAAGTATTTGGTATATCACCCAGTTAAACAGGAGCGACATGTTTACACAAAGAGGTCAGTCTGTGCCACGGACGTCATTGATTTGAGTTTATTTCCTAAATAAAATGTTGAATGGTCAGTGGTAAGTTACTAGTTGTCTGAATAAAATAACTGTCGAGTTTCCAATTAGTCAATTCTGAAGGTGAGAAAATTAGGTTAGATTTTTTTTAGTAATCTTTGATTTTGATGTGGAAAGACCAACAGAGAACATAAAAATTGAATCCAATCAAACTCTTGCTAATGTTGAGCTAATTTACCTTTGACAGTTTGATAGATTTATATATATACACACACACACATACTATATATACTCCATATTATTGTTATTTTGTATTTTCTGCTGATCTCAAATTGAAATGCTGTATGGATTTTTATTGAGACATGTTTTAAGCCGATTTGATAGATTATCATAAAATGTATTACTAAGAATTAATAAAAGAAAAAGAGGAATGCTACAGATGTCTCTTTACAATTTTCAGCATTAAGTTATGTTTATTCTAATATAATGTCTTGGGGAAAAGGTCATTTATATTTCTATATTAATAATTTGACATATTAGATCTGAAAACTTCAGTCAATGTATATGTTTTTAGTAAATATGGACCAAAACTAGCCCTAAGATAGGACCAAGATTTTAATTTTGGCCATCTGTGTAAATGACTTTGACACCCCTGCTAGTATTTAGCCAATCTATAGCAATGATGCAGCATAATACTCATACCATCTTTACATATATGTAAAGCATATGGGAGAGATTAACATTACAGTAATAGCTGTGGTTTTATCACCTAAACACAAGCATTGCACAGCCAAATACACCGGAGGTGTATTGCACTGTTAATAAGAGACATCCCAAACTCTGACTTGAGTTTTTAGTCATCATAGTTCAGGGTTTGGCAGTGGGATATTCGGGCCCCACCTACAAGACTTACTGAGGATATATTTTCAGATATTTTTAAACAGATTTTTTTTTTTTGCATTTTTATATATTTCATCTCAGTCCACATACTGAGAATACGTTCATATTAACGAAATATCAAAGTGTAGAGAAAGAACATTCTTAGCTCAGCTAAAGATTCTTCCAACACTATTTCTGATATCATTTAACAGTGGGCAAGCCCAAAATAAGCTGCTCCATCATCACTTCCGAAAATCTCTATCTCCTGCCTGTGATCCACCCTTAAAAATGTTAAAAGTAATGTCTTCCTTTTAGCTACTGTTTGGTTGCCATTTGCAACTTCAGCCACTAGATGTCAGTAAATCCTGCATGATCACAATCCTATAAATCTGTTTGTCTTTTTTTTTTAAATAGCTTAACAGTTTTGGGAAGCATTGTGAATAAATTCCTGTTTTATTCAAAAGATCTTTTGAAAACTTGGTCATATTTGTTATGTATCGTAATAAAACAGATCAAGATCAGAACCGGTCAAACAATCTGATTATACAGTCATTACTTTCTCTTTGAGGTAATTTTGCAGTTTCTAACTCAATCAGCTTCCTGAATGAATCCATTTCTTCCCTTTTTTTAGACAGACAGTTTTGTGATTTTACGGCTCAATCAGACTGAAGTCCAGATGGGGTGAAGAAGTTCTTGAAAAGGAAAGGAAGCAAAATTTAGTCTCATTTCTCCATTACACAACCGCAACAGTAGGCAGCAATCTTTTCTTCTTCAGAAACCCGAGCACTGCATCACCCAGCCTCTAATATCATCCCTGTTGTTTCACATGGTAGAAAAACAACAGCATCATGTGCTGGTCGCGTGTTTCAGTCACATGAAACCCTGCGCATTGTGTTCTAGCCCATGAATTACAAATACAAGTTAATTCCTGTTTTTGTAGGACAACTACAGCTCAACAACGATCTGATGATCTGGGTTTATCTGTCACACACTCACACCGACCTGCCCAAACACAACATGTCAACCTGCTGGGAGATAAGACAGTGAGATGAGAAGCCTGGAGGATAATACCGAGACAATCCTGTGGCAGAAATCTGATGCTTGAATGAGGTCGTGATGCAGCAGCTGGTGACCTGCCAGATGCTGGGACAATAAATGCAGAATCCCGGGATTGTCTAGGTAATTCTCCACAATCGGATTCTAAAACAAGGATTTCAATTTCTGAACGACCACAGATTAACTGTTGTTGAGCTTGTTCAGACTTAACAGGGAACATGAACCTAATTTTATACTAGCGACCGAATTAAAACTGTCTAAATACAATGAAAGGCATGAAGGAAATTAGGAAATTTCAGAAGTATGCCAATGTAGCTACTCCCCATAAAGATACCTGTTTTGATAGATGGGTATCCCTCGATCGACCTGGAAATTCTTTTAAGGCAGGTACAGACTTTTATTTTGAAATTTCAACATAAACTAAACTTTCTGTTCTCTTATTTTGTTTAAACCCTGGAAGACCTCAGCTTTGTCAGAGCCTCTCACAAAGATGATTTAACTTGCTGTAGGCTCTTATTTTGAAGGTGAACAGTGTGTCCACTATTTGGTCAGATGGATGTAAACAAGAATGCAGAGATAAATGTCTGACAAATATATCAGTTATTAAAGACTTTTACAAAATGAAAAGTTTCTCAGAAAGGATTCAAGGTATCTAAAGATTTTTGTGCATCTCTGTTAGGCCAGCAGAGAGTTAAAAAACTGGAGGTGATCAGGAGGGTTATACTAAGTCATTAAAGGGAAGTGGAGAAATGGTTTCTTTTGAAGTTCAATCTAAAAAAAGATCTATAGGAGTTTATGCAAATTGTAGTTTTTAAACTATTTCACTGCTGTCAATTTACACAAATGTCCCAGCAGAATATTATAAACTTCCTGTCAGAAGTGCTACAGCTCACTGCTACACTGTGTTTGTTCCCAAACATCTACAAAATTGTTTGAAAATAAACAAGTAAATGGAATTTTAAAATATTTGCAAACAACATTCACATTACTTGTTACACAATTTCAGAGATTGAAGCTGTTTTCAAGATGTAAGGGATCCACTTTGGTCTTGGTTATGTTTGGACTAGCCGTTAGCTCATCAATCAAAAATTAACTATTACTCCAAATTGATCCATCTACAACAAGTAAGATACTATTTGTTCATAGCCTGTCCACAAAACCCCACTTCAAAAAGAAATGAAAATACAGTTGAGGGCAAGCTCATTTAAGGGTTTGACATTAAGCCATAAGATTTAATTCTCTGTTCTTTTTGTTATATTACATTATTTTTGTAGCATATTTAAATAAATAATAATCTGTTTAAAAGGGACAAAAAAAAACATTTCCCTCTTCATCCTTGTGAATCTACACAAACATGCACTGGGTCGTGGCAAAGCATGACAAGTAGTTTTTCATGGAAGGCCACCTTGAACTCAGGCTCGCCTTATCAGCTCTGCAGATAAAATACAAACAAGATGGATGTAAAAGGGCTCGATGTGCTGCGGAGGGCTGAGCCTCAGACGTCGGCTGTTATTATCCACCAAGTTTACAGAAGAAATCAATAAGCTCTTATTGTCCCTCTAATGGAACGTGCAGCCACTCTAAGCAGTCGGCGGGTTTAGCTGCAGCTGAAACTGGGGGGAGGAGAGTCCGACTGGGTGCCGCTCTGTTTTTGTGTTAAAATAATAAGACACGCCAGGAAGAAACCCCAAGGTTTTTAGCTCCGCAGCATAACACACTTACCCCGTCTGTCTGTCTGTCTGTAATCAAGAGCACTTAAAGCACCGGGCTTATTGACTGATTCAGTTTTCTCTATGAGTTTGGACTGTAGTCGGGGTCACAGCTGCAGTCAGAGACAGGAGACTACAGGACGATGTGGATGCTGCCAAAACACAACAAGAAAACTAAACAGCCTCAGAGGAGCAACAGATATTCAGTAGATACTCATCCATGCATACGTAATAACGTGAAGCTCTGAAGAATGACTCATGTTTTTGTTTGAATTCTAGGAGTGTGACCTTCGGCTGGCAGAGCATATTTGAAGGGCAACTTTCACTCCGGTAAAAGGCGTGAGAACTTTTTCCACTGCTGGAAGTCAGATGAGCGTTTCACCACTGGAAGCAGCTGACTGCTCGAGCATCCGGCTGAGTGTCCTGAATGAGTTCAAGGCCTAACAGCTCCTCCTCCTCCTCACTCTGAGGGAGCAGAGTCACTCTTTAACCTTTCCAGACCTTATTTCAAAAGCCAGGAATGCAACCCTCTCCCCCTCAGCTCCTCCTCAGACGGTAAGCAGGTAAAAGGTTTGTTTCCCCAACACCCTCCTCCTCCTCCTCTGAACGGTTTTTCAACCACGGCCATAAAAGGAAACAATCACTTCTCCTCGAGCAGCAGAAGTTTTTCCGTCTCCAGGAAACTCCCACTGGGATGTTTGGAAAAATCAGTGGAGTCTTTTTGAGCTTTCAGGGTCTGCTTCATTTACTAACGGTTCCTCAGACTTCCCATTGAACTTCCTCCTCTATTGTGAGTTTCTGACGTGAGGAAGAATGGCAGCACTTTGAGGATTTCTTGGTCCCGCTGAGTCACACTGAAATGCCATAAAACAAAACCTAGAAACTACTGAAAGATGTGTTTTCTTTGGCGAAGAATGGCTATAACTCAGTCAATTTACAGCCACTGAGCTAAAATTTGATGTGGTAGTATAGCGTTTCTCAACGGGGGCGGTACCGCCCCCTGGGGGGCGTTGAGAGGATGACGGGGGGCGCTGGCAGCAATATTTTCAAAAAGGGGGCGCTGATATTGTTTTGGGGGGCGTTTGCTTGAAGGTAAAGTTTACACCAAAGATTCACAACAATATCTGTTTAAACTGTGAACTACTTGCAAAAATATTGTGGCCTAAAACATTAAAACCGGCACAGAACTGCAACTGTATTGATGGTGTTTCTCTTCGGCGCAGCTCCGTGCTGCCTTCAGGAGAATGGGACATCAGGGTATCGTTTTTATAATTTTCCCCACATGTCAGTTACTTTGTAATCTCTGAGAAAAGAACGCTCTCTTTAGTGGTATTACCCTTGGAATTATTTATTTCTCTTACATGGGTTAATTTCTCTGAAGGATACACTGTGAGTGCATTGTTATCACAGTGGTTAAACATTTACAAGAGCAATATTCTATTGTCAGACTTTCCCTGAAAGCGTCCAGCATCCAGACGCACATTAACTCTTTTCTGGACACGATGCATGACTGTGGAACAGCGTTACCAAAGCATATGAACACAAAC
>NC_051443.1:9443314-9503352 GCF_001649575.2 Kryptolebias marmoratus | reverse complement strand
GATCCATCTGAATGGCCTTCCCCACAGGAAGTGGGGGACTCATTGAAGCAGTACATGGTGGAGAATGACCCACAAAGATGTTCTGATGGGCCATACCCAAGATCAGGTATTATATAAGTCCATGAATAAAAAAAATGTATTCACGTAAACAGGCAAAAAAAAAAGGGTGGGGGGTGGGAGGGGGGCGGTAAGAGGCCTTAATAATGGATAGGGGGGCGCTGACCCAAAAAAGGTTGAGAAACACTGTGGTAGTAGCTGAGAGCCATTCACAACACATACTCTGAGTGCCAACACTGAAACAAATATCACGTGACATGGCACATGATTGTCAGGATTTGACCAAAACAAATACAGCTCCATCATTTCTGAAAACAGGGTCAAAAACCCTGGCATGAAAGGCAGCAGGAGATATGCCTTCCTTCAAGGAATGCTAGGCCTTTATTTGTTTCCACGAAATGTAAAGGTTTACTACATTTTTGGGGATCTGCTCATCAAGACAAACTGCATCATTAGTTGCTGCATGTAGTTTTTCACTCCAAGTTCCACTTTTGCTCCCAAGGAGGCAGAAAACAACGTGGCTCTGATGTTTCTGCATCTTTACAGAGACAAAGTATATAAAAGTATTTATCCTAAACATTAAACATGAAGGTAAAGCACCTATAAATGTCTCATACAACCTAAATATCTGCACCCTAATAATGTTCTACTTCAGGCACAAAGTTAAAGAAGCTGATGCTCCTTTTGACACCCCGTGAACATCTCCTGCATCAGTGACAACCGAGGGTCTGCTCCAGCTGGTTTTAAAGTGTGCTTCAGGATGCAGAACGTTAAAATGTTAAGGTTAGGGTTTCTCCTTTCTTTCAAAGCAACCTTCGGTTCGAAGACTTGCACTCACTATGTTGACATTTCTACCGTAATCTCTCTTTCAAAATGAATCATTTACAGCCAGCTCAGAATGGATTCTCAAACAGTAAATGTGTGGCAGACGTTTTGTTTTCAAGGACAACAGCTTTAAATTTAACAAAACCATTGGAGCACGAAAATAGTGCCTATAAACGTCATGGCAGAAAAAGGCAAGGGAGACAGAAAGACCCATCTTGTTGATTTATAACAAATTATTACAAAGATTCTGATCAGAAAGTTGAGTATGTGTTCATCCTCTATGAAGATAGCTCTTTTTAAAGCTTTTTGTACTTCACTATATACGGCCCATCTGTGGCGACGATACAAAAAAAGTAGCCTGCAGGAACTTTATGTGGCATACAATGATGGCATGAGGCTACTACTCAAAGTGCCTAGATGGAGTAGTTCCAGCCATATGTTTGTACATAATGCTGTTCCCACATGTGCAGCTGTGCTCAGGAATTTTATGTACAAATGCATGTGTAGATTATCTGTGTCTTGCAATAATATAATTGCAATTTTAGTAAATCCTGCTTTTAGTACAGTGAGATTTTCATCAAGATTGTGGAATCATTGGCGTCACTATTTATTTGTGACTCAGTGAATGATATGTCATGTTTATTTTTATTTTTCTCTTATTTTACCTTTTTACTATGGACCGTTTTTGTGTCTGGAATAAAGATATAATTGATTGATTGAAAGAAATATCAAGCAGTACATCCCGGGGATGTGGTAGAACCTGTCTGACCTAATATTATCAGAGTCTATTTGAACAAAACTCATCAGTAAGACATTCTGTTAGACATTCAGTCTCATCATACCTGGAAGGCCATATTACTTAGAGAGCAGCATGATCTAACATCAAATGGTGAACAAAAATGCACTACACATTATAATTCTGAGGACATTTAAGAAGACTTACCATTCAAACGTAATTTTTCATCACAATTAACAAGCTTTTCTGTTCATTTGGTGTCTTCAGACCAATTATTTTAGGGATCTGGTGGCTTCTTAATAGGAAAAGTTCAGACATTTTGAAGAAATGTTCTGTGGAGCGTATTTATATTATATGCTTTTCTGTCTAATACAAGTTCACTGAAGATGTTGCACAAGTCAATTGCATACAAAAGCTCTGAACTCGTTCATCTGCTGCTCCAGCTCACCTTAAACACGAGTGGATCGCGAGCCTGTAAAGAGTTTCAAACACCTCAGCGCGTGTCCAGCGCAGCTCGTCCAGACCCACATTTACAGCCACTTCCTCTTCCATTCTGCGTCACTCGTGCTGCGGCCGTGTTTGTTGTATAAATATTTACAGTTTGCACTTAAAATAGAAATCTGTCATTTCTGAGGAGCTCCAGGCAAAAAAAAAAGAAATTAAAGGGGTAGTAGCATGTCATTTTTATGAATTGCTGTGATTTTTGTCCTTACTTTGTATGCATCTTTTCTACATTTATTTAAATTATTTTACCGAGTTTTTGTGCAGCCAACTACAGCTCTTATGTTGAAAGGCATTGGAAAGCCTTTTTATGCATAAGTATCACTTCTTATCTTGCAGTAGACACAAGAGGTTTTTGACAAAGTGCACCACAAGGAGGAAGAAGGACAATAGTGTGTCATCCTGGAGAGCATGTCATCTGTGTCGCCTCGTCTGCACAACAACAGACGGAACGCAACGAAGCAAAAAGCTCCTAAATGCCATGAGTCACGTCTTCAGCGTGCAGCACGACGGACCGAGATGTTTGCAGGGGGGAGAGACGAGCTCGCAGAGAGACAGGTCATCTCTTAGCAGCCGCTTCTGCTTTTTCTGCCAACTTGAACTAAAATAACTCGGCTGTGACGGGCAGCAAGGACAACGGCGAACGCTGGAGACACAGACACAGTGACGGCCACGAGACGATAAGGAGCTGCCTCTGCTGTAAACATTAACAGAAATCCAGCCGTAAGTAAACACTGCAGCCCGAAAAGAAAAGAGCCACAGCACAACTAAAACACAAGTCGGTCAGATTCAACGTAAGCCAATAAGAACAAACCTAATCCTTTTACTTTTTTAAATAAATGATTCAAAAATGGTTTGGGAAACACAACAGCTGTGGGTTTTAAGGTGTTGACCCAGTCTACAAAGTGGGGGTCTCATATTTAATTATTGCATTAGAAAAATGTAGAAAATTTAACCTGTTTCTAAAATCTATTTATATTAATTATATGTATGTGCACCAGGAAACGACTCCGTTCAACCTTTAAGTCTTCAACAGTCCAGTCTTGACACCTCCCCCCAGATGTGACCTTTAAAACAGAAACCAGAGCATCACCACCTCCTGGATCATCTGCTAATAGCTCCAAGTTCAGGTTGCATGAGCACCCAAGGCTGCCGGCCTTCTAGAACAAATCCAACTTGTTGATGGTTGACGTGTGGAGAAGTTAGGCTGGAGATGAATGAGTGAGCAGCAGCTGGGAGGCCAAGAGAGGCTAATGGCTCAGGCTGAGGATTAAAACGGCAGAGTGTTATAAGAGAGAGGATGAGCCAGCACACACACAAAACCTCGAAGACTGGGAAAAGACAAACACTCAGGGGACAACATGTCAAAGCTCTGCTTTAACCATTTACATATTTCTTTATTCTTTATTCAAACACTAAAGAAGGTGCTTCAAAGTTTAAGTATCTGACATGAAAACAACAAAACAGAAGAAACCAACTCCTGTAAGCAGTTCAGAACACTGAAACTATCTTTACATAATCTGTTTACAACAATGCCAAGAAAAAAAAAAACGTAATTCTTTTGCACAATAAATTTCCGACGAGCCTTTGAACTTTCTTTGTAGTGACAGCTTTGGCCTTTAACAGGAACCCCACCGTGACTGCGGCGGCTCTGAGGAGGCGTGTGCGTGACGTCAAGCTGCACTGGATCAAACCAGGATGTGTGAAATGGAGCAGAATAAGGCAGCGGCAGGAGGCTCACAGAACTGGCTCAGACTGTTGGATTTAACACCGGCAGACCCAGATTCTGTGCTGCTAATCTCCGGCGATCAGCAGCTGCAGACACACACAGCGATCCCGAGGAATGTGTGGCCCAGAAAGCCAAAGGGGAACAATAAGTGAGGCCGCTGGTTACAGAGCAGGTCTGAGAACAGAGCAGAACACCAGGATGATATGTCGGACTTCTGTTTTACTCTCCCGAGGATGGGACTTTTAAGCATAACAGCTAAAATGTTTCTGAACGGACTCTTTTCACCCTTTCATCTACATGCACTGCACTGATCAGGTCCTTTACTTTAGTAAAAAAAAAAACTATTTCTTTAATAACTGCCCCAAATTAACCCAAACTTAGCTGTAAAAACAAACTGTTGCGTTTACAGTGATTGACCCTGATGTTTCGAAACTGTCCGGATTATCACACGATGCACCAGCAGATCAAGTTCAAGTGAACAGATGCTGCAGGACAATGACCTTCTGCTTTTTATTTAACCTCTTCCATCCATCCGTTTTATTTACTCGAATCTCCTTTCCAGGTTGCGGGGAGCTGGTGTCAATCTCCAGCGGTCACTGTACGAGAGGCAGGGGACACGCTGGACAGGTCGCAATTCCATTACAGGGACACATAGAGACAAACAACAATTCACTCACACCTAGGGACAATTTTAGAGCTACCAATTAACCTAACATGCATTTTTTGGGTCTGTGGGAGGAAACCAGAGTACCCAGAGTGAACACATGAGTGCACAGGGAGAACGTGCAAACCACCCAGAAAGGCCCCAGCTCAGGAAGCGATCCTGCAACCTTCTTGCTAGGAGGCGACAGCTCTAACCACTGTTCCACTGTTCCACCCCTACCACAACCAAAAACCCTGATTTAAAAAAAAAAGACATTCAATCTTTAATTTTCTGCTGACTGGAATGAGCCACATCATGGAGCTCCCTAAATTTATCGCTGCTAGCAATCAACTTCATCCATGCTGGTGTGTTTACATGTGTCTGTTTTAAATAATCTGGGATTTTCCACTAACTTTACGAGTGTCAGTGCACTCTGTAGATCTCAGCACAGCTGCAGCAAAACACTTTATCTCATTATGCAGCAGCTGTTGACAGCTGGACAGACACACACATTGCTAGCGGAGGAATATTAGCAGCACAGATCTGACATAAGGTTCAGACTCTTCTCAGCAACAGTTTCTTACCTTATGTAGGATTTTTATATGAAGCAAAAGACTTTTTGCATCCAGTTCCTCAGCAGTTTAAACTGAAACTGTAGCCCTTAAACACTCACTGAAACTGTTTTCAGACTGAAGTATTCCAATCTGTAAATCACATAATATTTAGAAAAAAATCCCTTTTACAGTTGGTTGACCTTTACTTGTTTCTCTCTACAGTTTTCAAAGCCCTGTGATGATTTCAAGTCCCATTCTCATCATTGTTTCCAAGAGAAACAGCCTCTGGAATGTGAGGCCATCAGGGAGTCTGCACTTTCAACTCTTCTGCTCCCCCACATCTTTGTCCTCGCGGCCGCATCTCTGTCACCTCGCATGACAAATGATCGGTGCAGAGAAAAGCAACCAGAGCTCGACTCACTGCACCTCAAGAAACACATGCAAACAGATGAACAAGCTGCACGAACTCATCATAAATTCAAATGGAGAAAAGTGTTGTCAAACAGCACAGACTGAGCCCATAAAAACACAGGAAGTATCAGTCAGTTTTTAATCATTTTTCATCTGTAGCTGCAGATATGTGTCAACTTAGCTGCAGTCTGTATATAAGCCTGAGAATTAGTATTAAAAACTTAAATCCTGAGTGCATCAAGTTCAATTTGACTCCAGCTGTTAAAGCTGTATTAAAGCTAGAGATAGACCAATTAATTGTCAGAAAGATTTAAATCGACTGATAATGGCCACTTTCAAAATTCCACAATTGGCCACAATTGGCCAAGATGCAGTAGCAGCTGCTACATCCAGCTTATTGTGACCCACAATTTGGTTTTATTAGGCGAGAAAGCTCTTTATGTTATTTTTAAGTGTACAAGTTCTTCTAAGGGTTGTTATATATGCATTTATTTAAGTTAAGTGAATATTGTTACATTTTGTTCAATGAAAAATACATAACCAAAAATTAAACAAAAACAAAAAAGTTTTGTAAATTGGACATAGTCTGCCCAGATTTCTACAGATAAGTTTTGGTTATAGAAAAACTCATATCGTCGTAGGGACAGGCAGTGATTTTAAACATTCAAAGTCTAGTTATGGTGAATTTGAAAACTTAACACAATCGTTACACCCATCTTTTTTACTTCTTAATTTTCTTTTTTACACAGGCGCCTGGTAGTAACACACCAAGTTGTTTCCTGTGCTTTTCAACACAACACCTCCCACCCACCATCCTCTCAAAAAAAAAAGAAAAAAAAAACTCAGCACATCCTCAGGATGTGAAAACATTCAGACAAATTCAAAGAGTGATTTTGCCTAAAATGCACATCTCCGATTGGTTGAGCTCTAATTGAAGCACCCTTATTTTTGTGTTCCTGGGCAGCGATAGGTTTTAGCTTGTGGGACAGATAGCCTCACATTTTGTATACAGAGAAGTCTGTGTTTCACATAATGACCACAAGAAGTTCAAGCCCTCCAGCTGCAAAACAAGCCCACATCATCACCCTTCCACCACCGTGCTGACAGTATGAAGTATCTGTGCTGTTATGCTGTTTGTCTTGTTCTTTTGGCAAACAGATCCAGCTTCACAAACATGAGCCCTGCTGCCATGCACTCTTTCAAGCCAACGGCCTTCCTCCTTTCAAATGAACCATACTCGTTCAGCCTTTTCAGCAGCTCTGCTCTGAGTGTCTTGAAGGCTGATAATTACAGTGGGAAGGATTCTTGGTTTACAGGGCTGTGTGCTGACAAATATGCGGCTGACGCGCTGACAGCTGACCTCCCTGCTGTGGTCTTTGCTGCTGTTTCACTGTCAGAATGTGGAGCCCCAGAAAACCCACCAGATTATAAATCAAAGCTCAACTCTTCAGCAATGACCGCGGAAGGAGTGACCACCATGACCATCAACATGACTGAGGCGGAGCTGTTTGCTTGTTCTGATCAACAGTCGATCAGCACTTCTGTCATCAGGTTCACACACATCGCGTCTGCTGATGAAGCAGCATTCAGGGTCGGCCACAGATGCTGAGAAAACCCTCCTCTTCCTCACTACAGCAGCCTGACTCACAGGTCTGAGGTAACAGCAGGATTACAGGAAGGTGATGTAACAGGATTTTCTTCTCCCGCCCCTTCACACCCAGAAGACTCAGATACGACACAAAGTTACTTCATCTACCAGCTGAACCTTCTGGAGTTGTAAATCATACCTGAAAACATTTAGTGGAGAAAACGTGGCGTAAAACATAAACCTTAGCGCGTACTTTGTTTCAGCTTTACTGGCTTTTCTGTTCAAGGTGTCAATGTTGAGAAATGGAACCCAATAATTATGCAGCTATCCGATTCCAACTTTCTCATTCAGCAGAGAAAAGATCAGCATTACAGGACAGAGCCCCGTCATGGAGCTTGTTGTTCCACACCATAAATGTTCAACCAGACTGAAATCCAGTCTGTTTGCTGACTGGTCGGATGGAAATCCCTTCTCCTGTAGCTAATTTCTTAACATCCACCCACAAACCCTGACTCCTGTTTCTTATCCCTTTGTTTTTCCGGGTTTTTGTTGCGCAAGTACTATTCTGAAAGAACAAGGCTTTCAATTTTTCTTTCACAACCTTCTCGTTTGGTCTTTTTACTAGCTTCAACCTTTAACCAGCCACTTTCTTGTTGGGGCAATGTTTCCTGTAAATCGAATATTTATATTTGTGCAGAGTTATTGTAAAATGTACTGTTTCCCAATGATTGTGTCAACAAATGTCAAAATGTAACATCAAGTGGTTTTGTGTACCGGTAATCTGCGATCTATACTATTCGGTTTAATAACACAGCTAAATGAATGGTGATTACATATTTTCAGATAGGAGTTGAAGATAAATAAACAAAAAAACCCATAACATAAACAAACAATTAGATGTGGGTTATCTCCTCCGTCGGGTCAACGCGCAGCTCGTATTTGATCTCGAGGCTCCAGACTGAAGCAGACATGTTTCAACAAGCGGCTCAGACAGACAAATGAGACGCACACAATACTGTGGGTACAACAAGAAAGTCAGCTTTTTTAATCTCACATGAAGTCATTACAATTTCCCGGACTGACGGGACAAACCATCGAAAGATGACGATCTGGGATAAGGAACTGGAACTTTCAAAGAATGAGTGTTTTATTTCCTGCGACTCACTCGTGAGTTAATCTTTCAGGGACTTAGACTAAAATGATGTGTTTAGACATGCCACACAGGGAAAACTAATTCTCCCAATATCTGAACCAAACCCTCAACAACAGACAGGCCTGCCAACTGAGACTATCGCCCATCTTCTTATATGCTGATGCTTCTCTTTCCATCGCTGTTCAGCTCTGCTGACTAAACCCCACCCAACAGAAGCAGCCAGTAGCCACAGAAATTTGTCCTTTCAGCAGAAACCGCTGCTGAATTTAGAACCCTTCTTGACTTAATTATTTTTTACTTATCATGAATTTGACTGAATTGTAGACAAAAACAACACAATGATCAGTCTTTAGGGAACAATCATCTGCTAGATTAGTCAAACATAACAGGGTCTACTTTGCACTTTTGCAACTTTAAAATTTTGAAGCTTTGATCACTTTACACCCAGATACCATGAGTCTCTTCATCCTGCCTTGACAGATGATGATTTAAAGTAATCTATCACCATAATCTACTCATCTGGCTGGAATATAGTTAATAATTAGACATTTAGACAAAGAAGGTTGAGGATCTAAAGTTATAGCAAAAAAGCATTTATTTTAAGGACAAATAGGGGCTAGATTATGGTTAATGTTACTAGGTAAAGGAATAGATTAGATGGTAAATGCATGGGTAGCATCAGGGTGATGTGGGGGTTTGACGTGACAAAAATATGAAGTGACCTTGAGCCAGCGTAACAGCTAGGTGGGTCTGTTAAAGCATCCGTCACAGACATGTTGTAATTTCTTCTGCATCCCTTTCATTTACAACTCCGCTCATGTTCCTAAAATGTTTACAGATTTACATCAAGAACTGTGGCTTGTATGAGCTAGTTTGAAATAACTAATTGCTTTTGTTGTTTCAGCTTCCATTAATGCAGCATTCAGGGACAGGCTGAGGCTTGAAATTTCCATCCTCAGTGGGGAAAAAAATTAAAGAACAATTATCAGCTATTTCATTTCTACAACAAACAGCTGATGATATATATATTTTCTCACAAAAATATGACTAAAGTTTGGAGCATTCCGCCCTAAAACAATCTGTCACATTTATAGGCTGAACTTCTGCAACTCCATTTTAGCTGGATGCCAAAAAATATTCTCTGAAAAGTTTTGAGTTGATTTGTGCTGACTTGAACAGAGTTCACAATTCTCCTGTGATGCCGTCTCCACACTGCTTCAACGCAAAATTTAGAACTGATTATAAAACACATCTTTTCACAATAAAAGCCTCCATGCCCGTTTGTTGTTCCCTGACTTTTTGGGTTCTTCTCCTGTGGAACAAGCCAGTTCTGAGACACAGGAACACACTCTGCTCCAGAACCCAAAAACATACCTATACAGAGTTTATACTGAAACCATTTTTGTTAGTGAACAACTTGTTTGACCATGTTTTGTTTTGTTTCTTAATCTATTCGCTTTTTCCATTTTGATGTTCTTGTTCCTCTTTCCTATTCTGGTTTTATTTCCTCACTTGTTCCAGTTTAAATTTGCTTTTACTTAGTAAAACACTTTGAGCTGCTCTGGTTTCTGCAAAGCCCTACGAAAAGGTTTGAATAAAAATAACAAAATTTGTACTTCCTCATAATTTAAAGCTTTGTAGGAAGTGTTTAATCTCATTAATGTGAAAGTAAAATGTGTTCCCAGGAGGTTTTTGGCAGCCCAACCAGTGTTTCTTCCCTTTACACAGATCACCTTCGTAGAAATGATTTAGTAAGTGATTCATGTTGCTTTCGTTCGTTAAACTGAAGCTGGAGGCAGAAACGTGAGCTTTCAGTCTGAACATGTCCAAGCGGGTACCTGGCTCAGGTTCATCACAGGCGAAACAAATGTGGGCCGGAGCAGCCCGGAGCTAAAACAACACGACGGCTGTGTAAATGTGACGCATGGGAGGAGGAGGACGCCTGAAGGAAGGGCAGCTCCTCTCCAAGTCTCATGTACACATTGTACACACTGCTGTTATGGAGCGAGGTAAATAAGGCCCGCTCTGTCTGCATGCAGGGCTTTAATCCCAGCAGAGCTCCTAACTGGATTAAGAGTCCGACTGAGATCCACAGCAAGAGTGAAAGTGCTGCGACCAGCACAGCTGCAGCCACACGTGTCCTCCCCCCCGCTCTCCCGAGACCACAGATCCACATTTTACATCCAAATATTTATACAGCGCGATCACGAAGCAGAGCAACAACAACAATCTGCTATTTATGTTGAT
This sequence comes from Kryptolebias marmoratus, assembly GCF_001649575.2. Lineage (NCBI taxonomy): Eukaryota > Metazoa > Chordata > Actinopteri > Cyprinodontiformes > Rivulidae > Kryptolebias > Kryptolebias marmoratus. Next base: position 9,492,908 of record NC_051443.1, on the reverse strand, counting down.
GATGGTTCGGTCGACACGGCAGAACAGATTAACTTGGCAAAGTTCTTGAAGCTAAGTCTAAGTTTTTTTCTTGTTTTAGTGTTTGTTTCTCTTTTTTTTTTAAACACACAAAATATAAAAATATAAATTAGTGGTCTCTTTATGATGAATATTTCCCATGCAAATAAATATGCGTTAATAACTGTTTGTTTGATTTTTTTTTTGAAAAAGAAAATGCAAAATAAAAGCAATAATTCTCACATGCATCTTGACTTTCCTTCCCTTGCAAACTGTAAGAAGTATATTTCATGTTATGTCTCAATAAATGCATTTTATTATCGTCAGTCACCGAAGGTAAAACAGCGATAATGTGTTTGCTTGTGTTTGTGTGTGTGCGGGTTCATTTGCCTGTTGTGTTAGCGAAATATGTCCTAAATCACTGGACATATTTCAATGAAGCTTAAAGCAATTAATGGATATTCACCTACAACTCATTAACTTCATGGTCAACCCAGATGAAGATGGCCACCACAGCTAAGCAACTGTATCAAAATAGAAATAACTATACCTCAGTCAAAAAAGACACTTTTAAAAACAGCTGACATAGTAGAGTTTGTATCACTTTGTAATATTATTTTGTGATAAAGCCTTTCAGGTGTTTTGTATCATTGCGCCTACAAACAAGTCTTTTATTGTGCGATTCTTCGAGTCACATTTAGGGGGGGAAAGTGCAGTTTTCAGCTTTTAAAAAGACTTTGTTTTAAGTTATTGTAGAGTTGGTCTTTCCAAGTTTGATCCTTGATAAGATAAAACAGCATGTCTGAAGACATTCCTGTGGGCTCGGATATCTGCATGTTTGTCGGTGTTCTTCTTTCGTTTCACAGACGAAACACTAAAGAATGGGACCTGCCTGCAGCCACAGATCTCCTGACCTCCCATGGTAACTTATCTGTTCAATCAGTAAGCAGGTACTGCACTTTCAAAACCCATTATGGAGCAGTCGAATGGAGAATGAGTCCACAAAAGTCACACGCTAACATTAATAAAGATAGACTGATAATTTTTGAAGTGATGTTTTAGATAGATATCAATAGTTAGTACCTTATCAGCCATGACATCAGTCACAGAGCACGGAGTGTGGAGAAAAGGCAGAAGTCTTTATCCAGGCTAGGATGAAGACTTCAAGCCAAACAAGGGTTCCTTTCATGTAGTTTCAGGCTTATAAAACTACTATTAAACCTCTACACTTTTGCATGAGACCATTTGTTTTGTTAGTCGCTGTTTTCTTAACAAAACAACTGTGTTATACGTAAATGTTGGTCTCCTGAGGCTGTTCAAGTCAGTGTACCACACCAATGTGACATTTTTGAGAAAAGGTTGATTAATATGCCTGAAAGATTTGATAAAAAAGGGGCCTCAGTTTGGGCAGCCAATTAGCATAGCCTGGAGGAAGACTTCTGCCCTTTTCTTCATACTCTGTGCTCTGTGGCTGATGTCACGGCTAATAAGGTACTATTGATAACTACTTGACAGAAAGTCACTTCAAAAATGACCAGACCATCCCTTTAATCACTCAGAGGAACCAAGCATGACAAGCAGACGCAGGCAGCGAATAAAGGTCAACATTTTTGGTAATGTCACGTAAAAAGTGCCAGCCTTAAAGCCCCTGTTTCATTCTCACATTATCTGGAAACTAACGGATTATCATGTGATCAGGACCTGATGGCTCTTAGGAAAGTTCAGCTGCACCTCCAGCACGTAAAAGCAGCAGCCAGAATTAATCCTAAAAACGAACACAGACCAACTTCGTCTGAAACACATCGTCACTTCCTGGGTCTTCTTCGCGGTCACGTGTTGTTTTCGAGCGCCGAGGTACCCAGAGCTTTAAATAAACCCAAACTCCCGAGTGTGCTGTATTGTCCTCGTGCTGCCAATAATCCCTCCCTGACAGAAGCAGCGATGAGTCTGAGCCACGAAGGTTGGGATCAGACTTTGCTCTGACTATTTTTGCATCCGTCTAATTTGGTACCAATCTGACTCCCTGTGAAGCTTAATGGGGGAATTTACCATCAGCTGATCTGCTGCGACAGAAATACTCATTGGTAAAGGCTGAACCACAACACAGGTAACCTGTCAAATAATTCTCAGGCATCAGTGTTTTAATACTTGTCGCTTTACGGTGAGTTGATCACAGTGAACACACTGAATTGAAGACTTTACAGGGAAATGTTAAGAAATGTTGCAAGAAAGACACCAATTTCTGCTGTAGTCAGAAAATACATAAAGGTTTCCTTAAAGGGTTCCACAATTTAGGTCAGCTAAAGCTGCAGCTTATAAGATAGCAACAAAACCATTTTTTAAATCAAATAAAACAACGTCTGATTTCCCAGGTACAGTGAATGCAGCACGAGCTGAAGCTGAAGTTGGGTGGAAATGAAAACTTTCTCTCAGCCGTGGGTGATGTAGAAATCCCCCAAAATTTCAACGGCTCACCTGAAAGATATTTTCTGAGCTCAGCGACTCCAATCAAAATGACTTCAGAGGTCAAAATAAAGTTTCAGCAAAAAAAAAAAAAAAGAAAACGCTTTGATTTTAATTTAAAGATGTTTCAAGCTGTGATATACTGTAAACTGTGTGGAATCGTCCTTCACGAACAAAACAAAAATGAATCATTCGGCACATCACCCCGGGATGTTGAACTGGTTCGACTTGAGCACAAAGTGTTTACAGCAACAGACGCGCTGATTACAGAGAACGAGACAAAAGGAGAAAATCCCAGCAGCCAGTAAAAACAAACCGTCTGGATCGCATGCCGACAATCTGAGGACAAAGTGTGTTTAGTCTTTGTGGGTCCAAGCTGCACCGACACACTGCAGCCAGAAATATCATGTCCTTAAAAGGCCAGATGAAGCAGATCCCCTCACAAACACCACAAGTGTTGGGATTTAATCCTCAGAACTACATCATTTTTTTTTGCTTATTTTCAGCATCTGGCTGTTCATCATCAGCTTCTCACTGCTTAAAATCTTTCATTTCTTTCTTTTTATTGATAGGGAATCTGCTTTGATTTTTAGGGGGTTTTTTTGTTTGTTTTTTTTTGCCCCAGTCTGGGAAACAAAATCATTTGGCTAAACATTGAACAGACTTTTCAATCATCAACCAGCAAACCTCTGAACCTGCATCCTCATGCACCCAGTCTGGACACCTGTTTCCTCTGAGCGCAGCTGAACTTTACTCCAAAAAGACTCTTTTTCTGAATATAATGAGCAGAAGGAAGTAACTCCTCGGCTGCCTGAGATAAAAGCCCGAGCCGATCCTTTTTTTTTTTTTTTTTTTCTGCCTCAAAGATGAACTATAAAAGGCTTACCGATGTGCTGGAGCAGAACCAGCCCTGCAGGAGAGGAGTTTCTGTGTCTTATCGGCGATAAAACAACTTATTAAAACATCACTGCGATCAAACTCAAGTTAAACTATTTACATCAGACATCGACTCGGGTTGACTTCTTAAACCGTGTTGTGTCTGTTTAGATGTCTGGTGAACATCAATCAGACGGCAATAAAAATTACATAACAAGCACCTACTGAGAACTCCAAGCTTCTTCACTGAGATGTATAATGATACTTTTAGGAAGGTTTCTCTTCAGGCACATGTGTTAAACTCAAAGCCTGTGTGCCAGATACGGGCTTGGTAACATTTTATCTGGCCCCAAATATAACATTTAAACTTTATCAGATCTGGCCCTCCGGTTTGTGACAGAGTGAGTCTCTATTGCTTCCCATTTTGTTTAGTGAAGTATTCCTGTAACAGTTTCTTTAAAGCCAAGAAAATGAAGCTTTAATTGCTCAGTAATCTTTGATTCTGGCGTGAAAAGGCCAACAGAGAACCTCAAATGGGACAAATCAAAATTTTGTTCATAAACTTGCAGTCAAAAATCAACGTTGGATATTTGATTTAAGTTAATGTGCATCATAGTAACAGTGAGTCTGCTTTAATGTATAATGTCTTTTTCTGTATTTTCTTCTTGTTTCAAAGTTAAATGTTACTATGATCAGATTTTTGTTGATTTTTTTTAGCTGTTTTAATGAAGACAAATACATAAGAAGTCATAAGAAATGAATGCTAATGATGTATCTTTTAAATTTCTATATTCTATATCTATATTTCTTTGTTCATTAAAGTATGTTTGTTTTAAATTTTATATTATGACACCAGGACAAGGTATTTGATACTTCTTTATGAATTATTTAACATGTTACATCTAAAACCAAGGTGAATTTATGTATTCTTTCAATAACTATTGATGGAGATTGACCCTTGGCTTGGACCAAGTTTTTAATTTGGCCCCCTTGTGTTACTGAGTTTGACACCCCTGTCCTATCAGGTATTTTAGTTTTCAGGGCATGAATTTGTTTTTCCAGAAATGAATCGAATCCAAAAACAAAGAATCGTGTTTGTATTAAAAACAATCTTCAGAAACAGAAAATTCAGAGGTCTGTATGGAAACACATTACAGAAGTTTAGAGAAAAATGTTAAAAGACTGGGAGCTAGTTCATACGGAGTTGTTGTAAAAGTTTCAGAGAGGGTTTGAAGCGTTGATTGTGTGACACGGAAGTTGTTTCCAGCCATTCTGAAGTGGGTTTTTGTGAAAAAAGTGATGGAGAATTATTATCCTATCTGTCGTCGGCAGCTCCTTGAACAACCTCAGTTTGGAGAAACAGAGTTTATGTCTGAAAGCACTGATGAACTAACGGCTAATCCAAAACACAAAAATGGGTTGCTGCCATCTTCAAAACAGCTCTGATCTCAAACATTTTAAAGCAGGTCAGGCAAACTCTGTTTTATAAAACCTTTACACCTGATATTTGCCTTAACTGGTTTTTTACTGTGTGATTATTTGTGTTGTAGAAAAAAAGCACTCACTGATGAAATACTGATAGGCTGTCTGAGCCGTCCTCATGAACTGTAACAGATTTGTTCTGTAGACTGCATATCTGTTCACAGTTCAAGGTTGGATCATCCTGCCCTTTGTGATACGGCCCTCCAGTGACAAGCCTGATGGCGTTGTTTTGTCTTATTCATAAGCTTCATTCAAAATAGCACCCTGATAATCTGAGGTAAGACCGCTTGGATCTAATCCCTGGGATGTTCTTGACATTTCTTTGTAATAGATTGTTTAAAATACACAAGCTGCATCTTCCTGTTCCCGTTTTCTTTTTTGGTCACAACAATTTGCAAGTCCAAACATCAGCAGCTAAATGTAGCATTTCCAGTGAACCTGTCGATCAACAAGAATTTCATCATAATTTTTGCCAAAATAACTTTGCAATGCAAAACTGACGGGAATGCAAAGGTTTACATAACAGCGTTTGTGTAGCTGCTGTGAGATTTTAAAGTTAGGGGCTGCTTTAAAACAGCAGCAATCCACGCTAGTCTTGGCTAAATTTGGACTAGCCTCTAGCTCATCAGTCCTGTCAAACTATTTTTCTAAACTCAGGCCGTTCGAAGAGCTATCTTCAACAGGTAAGATATTAATTCTCCGTAACTTTCCCACATACCCGCATTTGAAAATGGCTGGAAATCCCCTTTAATGTGAGTAAACGTAAGCGCTGTAACCGAACAAGTCATCGAGCCGTGAATCTGAATGTTCTGCTTTTAACAACAAAACAAAACAAAAACAATACATTTTTTCCTGGTGAACGCAATTTGCAAACTTAAACTTCAGGTGAATGGAAAACGAATGGAATCATTTTTGGAAAGAGAGAAATTACGAACATTGCACACTGTGGATGCTTCCTCGTCTTTATCAGATGTCCGGCGCACGTTTAGGGATCATCCGTCTACATGAAGCTACACATGGATTCACTTGTGCAGGCTGCTCAGGGTTGAAAATATTCACTTTGAATATTTCAAAAAAAAAAATTAAAAGCCTTAAAATAAAGCCATCTCCTGTGACATCAGAAGTATTAAGCTCAAAACAAGAAGATCATTTGGAAAGAGCACAACCTAACTTCTTTTTAATAAAGTCGAACTTATGAGTTCAGATTGCTTCAGCTTGTTTACTGAAGTGCATTTGAGCCGAGGTGAACGCCGCCTTCGACTGCCATGAAAGCACATGAAGCTGTTATGAGCTGAAGCTCGGGCCCGACGGGGATAATCTAATGTGTGTAAATCCAATGAAACAGGAGCGCTGAAAGCTTCCAGCATCATAATGTACCGCTTCACATCAGATCACATGGCACCGCAGCAGCTGACCGGTTCCACGGCATCAAATCCAGTGCCAGCACAGCCAGAGCCCAGCTCTAAAAGCAGGTCACACTGCAGCTGCAGCCCAAACCAGCACCGCGGATTAATTCTGTCCCCGATAGTAAGAGGGGGGGTGTACCTCTGTGCAGCCTCCTCCTCTCTGTCTCACATAATGTCAGAGGCAGCAGCGTGATTCTGCCTCCATCCCCCCGCTGACTGAGGCATCAGTCTGCATCTTTTGCTCCGAATCAGGGTGTGGCCGAATTTGATTACTGACAGCTGCAGAGTTTCACCTCATTTCACAACGTCAAGACGAAGATTTCTGTTACAGTAAAGGTAGGCGGCATAGGGAGAGCAGTGAAATCTATCAAATGATTCGTCACTCTATTTTATTGAGACACTTCAGCTGTTTTTTTCTTTCAGTAGTAGGTGAGGACTGAAATGGCAAACTCAGCAAGGCCTCTGCCATTTTTTTTTTAAAGAAATCTTGTTTGCATGGTTTCACTGGATGCTGACTTGGTGAGAATTTAGTCCACAGAAATTCTTCAACTGTGCCAGAAGGAACTTGGCATTAAAATCTGTTTTTTATAAATAATAACTGTGATTATATTAAACTCATTCTTCATCAGTTTTTTTTCCAATTTATTCAAATGTGACAAGAATCACAGGGAAACTGTAAAGAAGCAGCCAATAATTTGTTTTCTATTAAAGGTTTAGAGTTTCTCTTCCACAATTTAAAGTGATTAGCTTGTTTACAAAAAACCATAAGCTCTGATGTAATTTCCCGAAAACACAATTAACGTTCAAAAGGTTTAATTTTCTTCTGAACTATCAAAAACACCAAAAATTTGTATTTAACCTCATCAGAAAAATATCAAGTTGCTAAGAGTTTATTGGGTGCCAGTGATCACTGCATACAAGGTTACCTCAGTTTGTAGTATTCCTTTGAGTACTTTCATTTTTTGTGGTTCTGAAACATTTATATTGCAGTATTTCAGTGTGTAATGGGAATTTTAAGAGTAAATATAGCTTTTTTTATTGCATAAAGTAAATGATCTGCTCGTAATGCATAGATCACATACCTCATCTGTTAATGAAAACCTAGATGAAAGACAAACACCTGAGTCGTGAAACATTTCGCTCAGCAGCACAGATTAAAGAGGACTTACCTGGGAAGGCATGTGGGTTGGACGACCCTCTCTTGAGGCACTTGGAACAGAGAATATGTACAGAGTAGTGCAGGCCAGGCCACTCCTGCAGCAGCATGTTCAGCTCCTCCACCAGCGGAGTCACGGCCTGCCAGGCCGTCCAGATGTTGGGCAGTGAGGCGTGGCTGGCGATGGAAAGAGTCTCTGCCAGCAGCTTCCCTTTAGAGGGCTGGTGGCTGATCACCACGGGGACTTTACCCCTGTAGGCGAAGATCTGATGCCTGCCGTCTGACCGCTGGACCACATGGCTGTTTATCTGCACGCTGAAGCGTGTGAAAAGTCCAGGGGGAAACAGGAAGGGGAAGCTGTACTGGATGTGCAGCTGCTCCACAGAGAACAGGGGACTAGCAGGCAGCGTGTTGCCACCAGCCGAGTCCTCTGCCTGGACCTCGTCACTGCTCACATAGCTGGGGAACTTGTACCAGACTGTGGCTCCATTCAGAGGCTTGGTGCGGGGTTTGTTGAGGCAGTAGCAGATCCCCATCTTCTCCAGGAGCTCCATGATGAGATGGAGGTCCTGCTGGGTCTGGATGAGCGGCCTGAGGAGCAGGCGGATGACATTTGAGGGCAAGAGGCCGTGTTGGAGGAAGCCCTCCACGTGCTGCTGTAGATGGGTGACCCTGAGGTTCTCTCCCTTCTCATCCTCTATAACCAGACTGACTCTCCCCTTGTCTCCCTTCTCCCCCTCGGAGAGCAGCCGGTCCAGAAGCGTGGACTCATCCCTCAGGAAAAAGACATTAAGAATTGCAATGAAACGTGGAAGATTGTGAAAAACATACTCCTTTAGGGTTATGCTGTCCTCAAAGTAGAGCAGCTTCCCGCTCTCATGCAGGTAAGACAAGGCGCTCTGCAGCCGGTCCTCAGTGAGTCCGGCCTGAAGGCCCAGACGGGCTGAGCTCCACCACGACAGCCACAAATCTTTGGACTTAAAGTGCAATTCCTCCAGCATCTGCCAGGACTTTGGCAGCACGCGGTGGAGGTTGGGGAAGATCTCCCGTTGGTCTGCAACTGACATGAGCTTCTGCCTCAGCCTCTGAATGTTCCTCTGGGTCTCCAGGCAGCTGGTGCTCAAGATGGGAGACAGGAGCTGCAACCGGTGGTTCAGGATGTACTGCACCTGAGCTTTCCTGCGCCTTAGGTTCCTGTCGGTGACGCCGTAGAAGAGGACATGAGGGCTGGAGGTGCGGACGTCGTACCCTTGCTCCAGAGCTTGGTCCACTTGCTGAGCCAGGCCCCGCAGGTTCTGGATGTCGCTCTTCTCCTGCAGCCCAATCTGCCGGTGAATATCTAGAGTCTTCTCCTCGAGCTCCACTTCTTCACACAGGTCTGCATGAGTGCCCACCAAGCACACCACGGCGTGGGGAACTTTGGCACACAGCAGGTGAAGGAAATACCCTACATGGTCATAGAAGTTCTTGGGTGAGTATGCTTTGAGATTGACAACGAGAACGTAGAGAGCACCGGGGGAGAGAAAAAAGGGTTTGATGAGGTCGTAGTTTTGGTTCCCTGACAAGTCATACACTAGGAATGTGAGATGGCGATCAGCGTCTGCCACCCAGTTCGTGACTTCAATTCCTTTGTTTCCCTGGGTTCCTCTGTTGTCTTGCTTCATGCTCACCAGGCTCTGCCTTAACCAAGTTTTTCCAGCATTCTTCCTCCCCATCAGGACCAGCTTCAGCCGCGGCTTGACAGCGAGCTGCGACTGCGCAAGCTCTTTCTGATAGACCGCAATGTAAGGGATTCCCTTCATACACACCTCATATGGAGGCTGGATGAGAGGGTTATCTTTTACTTTCCAAATGTTCACTTTGGACAACTTCCCAAAATTATCTGGAAGAATGGCTATTTGGTTACCCTGTAAAACAAGCTCCTCCAACTTCTCCAGCTCTACGATAGAATCAGGTAGGTGGGTAATGTTGTTGTTGTCGAGCCAAAGGTTCACCAGCTTCACCAGCTGACCGATGTCCTCTGGAATGTGAGTCAGTCTGTTCCGGCTCAGGTAAAGTTCTTCTAGACCTGTGATGCTTAAGACAGCCAGTGGAAAGTTCTCAAACTCATTAGAGGACAGATTAACCATTTTGAGTTTTTGCAGTTGAGCAAAAGAGGAAGGCAGCACTGTGAGGTTGTTTCCATCCAGCATCAGGCTCTCCAGGTTGTGCAAGTGACAAAAGGCGTCAGGTAAGGAGGACATGTGAAGGCTGCTGAGCCACAAGATCTTGGTGGACCTCAGCCTTATGATGTCAGCCGGCAACCCCTCAAACTTGTTCCCAGAGAGGTCAAGCTCCTCTAGCTCACCCAGGGCCAGGATCTCAGCAGGGAACCGGTTCAGCTTGTTGTGATCTGCATCCAGAGTCCGCAGCTTGGCAAGGCTGGAGAAAAACCTGGGGAAGTCGTGCAGCTCATTGAAGCTGATGTCAAGCTCCTCCAGGAACTGCAGTGCTCCGATCTGAGCCGGGAGGTTCTGGATCTTGTTGTGGCTGAGGCACAATTTCTTCAGCCCCCTCAGCTGTCCCACACCTTCAGCCAGGCTCCTCAGGCAGTTGTGGCTCATGTCGAGCTCCACCAGCTGCCCCAGCTCCAACACCATGCGGGGCATGGCGCTGAACTTGTTCCTGCGAAGGACCAGGATGCGCAAGTTGTTGAGGGTGGATCCCAGCCCATCTGGCAGCTCCTGGAGGGAGTTGTTGCCCAGGTTGAGCGCTTCTATCTCGTCTATATTCTCAGGCAGGACGATCTGGTTGTTTTTGGAGCAGAGGGTGAGCTGGCGCAGGTTGCTCCGCAGCTTCCTGGAGCGCAGGGCGGCATCCCTCCACAACCTGGCCGTTTTCAGATTGTTCTCCTTGTCCTCCATGGCGTTGCAGCCGGAGCCCCCCTCCTCCTCCTCCTCCTCCTTGTTTTCATTGAGAGTTCTCATGGATCCTGAGCAGCCAGCATAGCGGACGACGTCCCCCAGAAACCAGCGCACTCATGAACAACAAACCCCTCCTCAGAGGGAAGAGAAGGGCCACTTTGTCTCGGTTAATGATACAGCGTTTCGACAGGAATGGGAGGAGTGCCTGCGGCCGCGGAGGCATCCTCTTCTCCTGCGCCAATCAGCACACAATGAGCGCGGACCTCCTGGTTCCAGCTCCGGCTTCAGCCCCGGAGCTGCGGCTTCCTCCTCCTCATCGCGCACGGAAAAAGCCGCCCCCCTTCTCTGGAGTCTCCTCGTGTCCTGGAAGATCCGAGCGATCCCGACGCGTTTCCGAGCCTCCGTGCGTCCAGCAGGCAGCGGGTCGTGGAAGTGAGGCGGCAGCTGCTCCCACTGCGTCAGATATCCGAGCTCCTCCTTTTCTCCTCCTTCCTGCTGTACGGAGAGAGGAAGAGGAGGAGGAGGAGGTGGAGGGACAGGAATTATCATCTCTGGGTTAAACCTGCCGCATATCAGCAAAGAAGCTTGAAGTTTAGATATAAGTAGGATCATCCAAACATTAGGCCTGTCTCTGAAAAGTAATATGATTATTGTTAACCGAGCAAATACCAGGGTCCTACAGGATAAAGAAACAGCTAAAAAATAATTAAAGGTAACAAGAAAACAAGGTTAGACTCCTGGTGTTGCATTAGGAAAAAGCTGGAAACAGCTGGGTAAAAATGACACGCATTTTGTTTCAAGTTCATCCAAAATAATACGTTATAGTTTATAATAAGTTTATGGTTTTTTGACAATAACGACAATTCTTTATTGTATTACCTATTTTGTATTTATGTGAAATCATTACATTTTACTAAGGTTTACATAATCGTTTTCTACATAACATTTGCAAGAAGCTTATTTGTTTGTTTGTTTGTCTCGCAGATGAAAACAAAGCTTGGGAGACACTCTGGCGCCATCTGGTGGACACGATAAGGAAGTAAATTAAACAGCATGTAGAAAAGTGAAAAGAGAAAATAGTAGCCTGTGGACTTTTTCCAATTCTAAGCTTTTAAATATCAGGACACAAAGTTATCCTCTTTTAATAATAAGATTTTATTTATCAGAACATTAAAATAAATGTTCTTTAGGTCTTAAAATTAGGCAACCATAATCTATGTGGCATATTACACTACCATCACATGTTAAAATCATTAAACCAAGCTGAGACAAAATATGTATTATGCTTAAAAGGAATACACACTTACAGCTTCCATATCAAGTAAATAATTATTGCTAATTAAAAGCAATAATTTGTTGATTATCACCAAATGTGAACACTTTTGTAACAGCTAAACCTTTGTAATTCTTCTGCTTTGTGTTCGAGTTAACACAGTATCATGATGAAAAGACACCAGGAATGACCCCAGACAAGCAACTGTTGCTTTTCATCAATATGAGGAGGTTTACAAGGCTATTATAGAACAGCTTGAAATTCATCATTCTACATGAGGATTATTCACAAATGAAAAACACTTCAGACAGCTACCAATCTTCCAAGGAGCGAATATCCTAGCAAATTCACAGTGCTCACATAACCTTAAATAAATTAAAAAAAACTTACAATACCATCCTAAACTCTGCCAGCCTCAGCATGTTAAACATTAAAGTTTATGACACACAGTTAAAGAAGGGATTGAAGAAGTAATGGTGTGTTTGTTTGGAAGGGTTGCAGGTAGAATACCTCTTCTCTCTGGATGGACTATTCATAACTGAGTATCTCTTTACTAAACTGATTAGAAAAAAAACAAATTTTAAACCTTTTTACATTTTTTGATATAACTTTAGCTCAGAATTCTTGCTTTATAAGTAAACTGAACTAAATTGCTCTGATTAGAACTAAAATAAATTACATTAAACCGACAAAGTTGTTTTATTGTATTGTCTTGTCTTCAGGGCAGGCAACAAATGCGTTGTAAAGAGAAATGTATTTTAGCACTAATCAAATAGTGTTATTACCTACACCCAATCAAGAAGAAACATTTTTTAAAAAGCCTGAAAAAATAAACAAGGTTCCCATATCTGGGTTTCAAACTTATCATTGAAGACTTTGGTTTTGTTAAAAGAAACATTTGAAAATGTCATTCCTCCGAAACTGAAATGCTTATACAAATGTTTTTTGATGAATTAACAGTTGACCTTGTTTGGTTGTTAATTCACTCACTCATTCACTCAGTGACTCACTCACTCATTTTTGTACCCCTTAATTCTTGTTTAAGATGTGACGGTGGTGGGTGCCTATCTCCAGCAGTCAGTGTGTGACAGGTGGGGTACACCCTGGGCCACACAGAGCCATGAGAAGTTCTTGTACACTCATCATGGGCATGAATGCCATTAAAATGTAGAGTTTTGAATTATTTATTTGAGCTGTTATTCATCCAGGGTGGAATGGTTATGCAATGATTTTTAGGAAAAAGAATTTGGAGCACAAATTACATTTAATGTAGATTTTGTCAACCCCACACAGAGTCAGAAGTATTCCTACAGTCTCAAATACAGACATACACCCACACTAACATTTGGTTGAACGTCTTAACAAGTTCCACCTCAACCACATGTTTTTGTAACCATCAGTAAACTTTTGACATAATTCAAGCTGAATATTAGACTTCTTCTTGGCAGAATTGTTTTAAAGTTTTGATCCGTTGGTTTCCTGGTGCAAACTCATGAACATAGTTAACAAATATTTAATTGGGTTAATGTTGGGGCTTTGGGAAGGCCAATGCAGAAACCAGTTTTTATGTGTCTTTGTGGTCCTTGTCTTGTTGGAACACTCAAGTCTAAGTTTCAACCATTTAGCTGTTGATTTTAGTTGAAATATTTAGTCTTTTTTTTTCCATATTCCATCCACTTTGTGCAATGCATTAGTACCACTGGCAGCTCAAACTGCACCACAGCATGATGCTACCACCACCATGCTTGACAGTTGGCACAATATTTTTTATGTTTGAAAGTCTCACCATGACTCCTCAAAAACTCACTTTTTGTCACTGTATCTAAATACCTCGATTTTTGTCTGACCATGAAACTATTGATGGAGCTAGAAGGTGTCACCTTTGGAGCAGAGGCTTCTTTCTTGGTCAGCACCCTCTCAGTTTGTGGGGATGTAAAACTCGATTCACTGAAGACGATGACTCTGGTGTTCCAGCAGTTTCCAGTTCATGACAGATTGAGCCATGGTGGTTTCTGGGTTGCTCCTGAACATCCTAATTTCTGAAGGTGATAGATGAGTATGAGTCAATCCATTAGGTGGGATCAAACAAATCCTTTCGCATCCAGGCAAAATGAAACTGCCAGCTACAGTCAATCATAATCACAAGAGACAAGTTGGTATGTCTCAGCTTTGTCAAGTTAAAATATAGTCCAGAACATTCTGCACCACATTTTTTTTTAGATTAAGGTGAATGCATTTAGACCCTTTGTAGGTTAGAAAAATCCATAAATATTTCAAATTTGCCCACCTATATCTTGTTTTTAAAAATTGTTGAAAATGTATGTTGTTATCCAGAAAGAAAATTTCTAAATAAATTATTTAAAGCACATAATCAGTACAACATTCATGATGAGTGGTCGTAAACTTCTCTGCACAAATTGTTTAGTATTCAGTAAGAAACAAAGTCTTTCAGAGGCTTAAAATAAACAAAAAGATATGGATAAAGGACAACATTACATATTTTTAAATAATCTTTTTAGGTATAAATGTATAGCATAGGCAAAAAAACATCTTATTGTAAATTGTAAATGTTGAACATGGGAGTAAAGACACCAATTAAACTTTAAATGTTAGGGTTAGGTTATCATAACTTAGGATGGCATGATAAATACTTTACTGTAAAAAAAAAAAAAAAACTGATTACAGAATCCAGGAACTCTTTGGTGGGTCTCATTTTTGCAAAATCTTTTTTTTTTGTATTTTTTTCTCATTGTGACAACATGTGAGGCTTTGACACGTTCATGAACTAATCTTATATTAGAAGGCAAATGTTCTGTTTTAAGATTGTTTTTATTCTATTCTTTTAAATCACACATACAATGACACTGCACATATGAACACAAACTAGAACATCTGAAAACCGGTGCAAGCAGTCCTGGGGATTTGTGAGACACTGAAATTGTAAAAGTCTAAGTTTAATTACTCAAAGCAGTTAATCAGGATGTGTATTATTTTTGCTGACATCTGTAGACTACAGAACGCATGTTTGTACAGTAAGGATGTCTTCATTAAAGGCATAATGGGGCCATATATTCAGTATTTTACATATGCTAGTCTTCACATTAGTAATTATTTCAGTAGAGGCACCAGTGTAGTTGAGTTAATTTGTACAGTTTGTAAAATATGAATAACTCTCAAATTAAAAAGTAGCAAAACTTACAAAACTATTTTAGTACCCAGCATCAAGCCTGATCCATGCTACGAACATGAAGTCAGAATAATATACTCCTCTCACACTTTTGCGTATTTGCCTTGCGCTTCAGTGACGTATTGAGATCTAAGAAAATGTAATATATAAGAAGATAACGCCACAACATCGCCTCTTGATGTAACTGATCCTGTAGCATATGCAGCGCGATCTCTAACAGCGTCAAGTTGCCACAGATTTATTGGAGATGTCGAAAAATTCTGTAGCGCAGATGTAGCTGCTCTGAAATGTCACACAGAACTCATATAATCCATAATAACAAAAGCTGCGCAGCAGTGACCTTAAAATAACCTTACCTAATCTTATGCTACACTATGCTAACACTTTGCTTGCCGCCATGGTGTTATGAGATACTTGTGCAATACTTGTTGCCTCTGCTTGTTTTTCTTGCCACTCATTAGATCTGTGTCTCAGTGGTGTATGTTTTTATTTTCTTGTCATATATACACCTGGCAAATGTGGTTGTTGCTTGTATATATTGTGTTGTTGAAGTCTGTGTGGCATTACAACAGTACCAACAACGTTTACACAGCGTTTTTGTTGTTTTTGGTTGTAGTTTGGTCCCGTGATGTGCACCTCAATCAGACCAGCATTTTCTATATTCTCATTCATTCCACATGAATGGGCCTCGAAGAAACTGGTGTACAAGCTGCTGTTGTGTGTCTGGTTTGGGCTTAGTTGAAGATGAGCAATTTGAACGTTACTACGGGATCATGGAAGAACTGTGTCAAGAAGATGCTGGTGAACGCCACAGATATGCTGCTGAAACGTCACATGTCGGAACAAAATGCCACAGCAACAAAAACAACGTGGTTGCAAGGTGGAAAACAGCATACCTCATGCTTGGGCTGTGGTACGCTGCCAGTTTCCCAAACTCCAACAAAGTACATGTGCAATGTTCGTAATGAGAAGGCATCATGTAAGTAAGTCATCACGCACATCAGCCATGTTACAAGACTTGACGTTTTTACAACACATGCTTCATTTCTTTTACTTTTTGATCCACGGAGAGAGAACTTGGCAAAATACGCAACAGTGTGAAGGTAGCATTTAGCCTCTTTTGTTTCTTGTTTTTTTTTAGCATTCTTTAAAAGGTTTTCAAACATGAAAACCAGAGATTTTTTTTTCTTTCTGGGCAACATTCAGGTCAGCAAATAAACGAAGAAGAAGCAACTCATATCAGCAGATATACTCGCTCGGCACCAGTGTTCAGTTTTTGCTGATGTATTCATGACGGTTGGCACACTCGCCGTTTCTCGGATCGTCTCACGACACAGCTGGTCAAGCACGCATCACAGAAAGTCAAGAGCACAAGTTGCAGACATTTTGCAGTCTCGTATCCAGCTCTTTTGGAGCATCTCTGGTCAAATTTGGGCTTGCAGCACACATGTGGCACCGGTTTCGAGAAGTGCAGGAGTACAGCAGTGCTGTACTTATCAACATGGACGTTATAACCCAATATAGAGCTAAAAAGAAAACAACATGTTCATATTAAGTATACAGGTAACAGCATTAGTTAACAGTTAAGAAGCAGATTTTAGTGATTGCTTATTTATCTCACAGTTATGATATTTATTGAGTGACAGAATACTTGGACAAACAGTTCAGCTATAGTGCAGTACAGCAACCAATAAAAATGAAATGATCTCTTATATCTTCCCTACCTCTAATTAAATGCAGGTAATGAGCCATGTTTTTAATGTATCAGTGATAACAGTCCAGGCGTTGAAGTTTCATGATGCAACTTTTTAAAACCGTTTCAGTGAGACAGCACATAAACAGACAGATCAGTGGGAGAAAAAAAAACTTTTCAAAGAAAATGGCTGAAAATGAAACCATAACATTCTAATTATTCTATCAAACATGTAAGGACAGCATGCGTCTTCAAACTATAAAAAATTAGGACAGTGATAGCCCAGTATGCAATGTTTTTTTCCCCTTCTGAAGCATACAAAAAAGAAAAGGCACCACTGATATTTTTCTTTTCTGAAATATTCTGGGAACCTTTGCTAGTGTATGGCACTTTACCTGCAACACATAAACACATTTGTACATTTCTTTTCTTTATAAAACTCTTGATTCACTACATCACTAAAATAAGTTTCATTTTTACTTTTTCTTTTAGCGCCTTTACAGAGCAACTAATTTGCCAAAAAGAACATTTTAATAGTGCTTATTTCTTTACAGTTCCCTAAACGTAAAATATCCTATGTGAATTTTTAGACTCTACACAGCAACTAGATTGTGGCATTTTACTTGCAAGTCATCATTTGGTGATGCTGGATTAGTCCTGCTGCTCTCCATAATCCAAAGGGCTGTAGTACTGTCTGCGTTAAGGAAGGCCGTGTCTCCTCCCCGAGGGTCCTCTGTTTCACTAAACATCATGCTGTCACAACTGGACTCCATGTAATGCTGCACATGGCATGCAGCTCTTTTGGTGATGCAGTTACTGGTATTGTTGGTTTGATTGGTTAGTTTCTCAGTTAAGTCTGAGAAGCTATGGCTGGCAGCTGTGGCGTCATGGTCATCTGTGACTCCATAGTTAACATTCTTTGCAAAAAGCGCTGGGCTAGGCGGTAAGCTGTGAGCCATGTGGCCGTGGTTGTAGTGGGAAGAGCTCCGTTTCTGTTCATCTAGTCTTGAGGACATGTGTGGCTGGCTCTTTTTTGACAGCAGCAAGGGGCGCTCCTCCTCAACAGAGGGGCTTAAAGCCACCGAGGGGACAGAGATGGCCAGGCTAGACATGGGGGCTGACATCTCTGACGGAGGAGAGCCTGGAGTCGTGAGAGCAGTCTTTGACTCTGGTGACAGCTGAGTCATGGCAGATGCAAATCTACAGAAACACAATGAAAACAGAAACACATTGACTGCAGTACTAAAAATGTGAATACAGCTGTTATACAGCTAAAGATCACTTTAGGTGTTTTTGGACCAAACAGTTATAAGGACTCCCTGAGGATTTTAAGGACTGTTGACCATGTCCATACAGAAACATAGGTTTTCCAAAACAATCTTTTTATTTGTAGTTTTTAAAATATCTTTCTAAACATGACATGTTCACAAGAATATGATTGTAGGAATGTCTTCATCCACACAAAATGCTGTAGTAATTATGCCAGGCCTGTATGATGTGTTGTAATGCTGCAAAGGAAACACACCCAAAGAGACAACAAGGAGTGGAGCATGGGCAAAAAGCTTGCATGCTATGGACGGATTGTAAACTAGAAGAAGAAGAGGATGCATTTTGGGTTGTAGATGAGGGCTAAGACATTATCCTTTCAAAAGGTTGCATTTTATGAGTCTTCTTTCAAGATTTCTTCCACTCTGAAACTTGTTTTCAAAGAATACCAGTTTGGGACTTCTAAAATTCCATTTCCATGTGGACGCAAGGCTGAAAGAATAAAAAGTTTTGTGTATTCACAAAACACCACTGTCATGTAGATGAGCCCTATATTCCTCTATGCAGCATTTATAAAGACCGACGTCTTTGCCTTCACAACACCAGTCAGTCACAGTACATACATACGTTTAGAGTATGTATGGGTCGATCACAGCACCTCACTTTACTCGAAAGTACCCATTGAGCTTTAAAAAGGAAAACACCTACTCTGAAGCAGGAGTTTAAAAAGACCCCAAAACACATTTATAATCTCTATAAACAGCCACAATACAAAAAACAATAATAAAAAAGACAAACTACTTCAAATGGTTATAAGAACTGTGAATTTGATAGCACCCTTTATCACCTGGTAGGATTGCAGAAGGTTGTACATTTAGGTGCCTAAAAACTGAAAACTTTTAATTATTCTTTTTGTTCAGTAATTAAGAAGTAGAATTCTCACTGCAGAAGGAAAAATGACAAAGGGGCTTTAATAAACTTATCTGATAAATATTAGAATATTTGAGGAAATTCTGAGTTTCCTCTTTGAGAACCACAGTTTTCACCAATGCAGAAATGCCTTAAAGTTCAATTTTACTAAAGATGCTAGCTCCAAAAAAACTTTGGCGTTAATGAATTCCTGCCCATAAAACTCACGTTTTCAAAATATATTAGGTAAGAAAAAAAATTACCCACAAATCATTGGGACGTCAATAGCTAAAAACACTCCTGTTACAGTTTGTTGCTCAAGAAGGACACAAAAGCAGGTTTCACAGGTAGAAGGCAGATTTGTAAAGGACAAACATAACTTGAGGTTTTTTTTTACCAGAATTCTGTTTTTTGGCCAACATATTTGGCTTCAGTAAGGTGCCAAATTTGGTATCAAGCAAAGTTTATATATATAAATGTAAGTGTTCTCTGTAACTATTTTGAATTGCTTTGTGTACAAAATATGCTGTACAAACACATTTACCTTGCCTCATCTTTTGTACAATGACCCCTTGCTTTCAGAGCAAATGTGTGACAGTGTCTGTTGTGACGCTTTATGATTAAACACCATAAGGTTTTGTATTCTGACTGTCAAACAGCGAGAACAACTGGATTTTACACACAATTTTGACAATTTATTTGTAGATTACAGAAATTTTTTGCAACAATACCATCTGTGACATACCCACTCTTTTCCTGTGAAGGCAACAGAGCAGCAGGTTGCTTCTTTTCTTCAGTTTTTTTCTTCTTTGTTGCAAATGCAACAACTCTCAAGAGACATTAATTAATTGACTGGAAGCTGCAAGTAAGGGTGGTCTTTGAGAATAAAATATATAAATGTTTTTTTCTCTGGCAGTAACTTACATAAAATGTAGGCAAACTGTTCCAGCCAATGCAGTGTGAGGTGCACATCAGCTTTTGCAAAGACTTTGTGAATTTGACAAATATGAAATCATTATTTTGCTTCCATTTGCGCAATTCTTAGTGAATCAAGACCTGAGATAACAAATTGCATAGAGAAGTATGAGTGTTTTAGTCTTAAATTATGCAAAAAAGTATGTTTGGAACACTTTACTTCTCTGTATGGTTAAGAGCCCTAAAGTTAAGTCAGAAATTTATGTGAAATAAATACTTTATTTAGGACAACTAAGGAGAATCCTGACCACTAGAAACAAGAAATGACAACAACCCAACAGAACAACTCTAGTTATGTCAGATTACAAACAAGATCTGTAGTTCTTCTCTTTTCCATAAAAATGAAGCTCATTTTATAAATATGTTTTTGCATTTTGTACGTCAGGGGCTTCATTCTTTTGTATGAATCACTTTGGATTGCTCTGACCTTTTACATTTATGTTTACAGCAATAACTTTCAAAGATAAATGTCTCAACTGAGATCAACTCAGACTTCTTACATTATGAAGGATTAACGTAGGAATATTGCAGAAATGTCCTTGAAACAACCATCAACAACAATTACCTCACAATCCCAAGTCAATAAGAACTAAATAAAGAAGTGCAATTTTTAAACCCTTCTTCCAGTCTGACTGTAAAAACTCTCTCCTTTAAACACACACAATCACACAAATGAAACTTGGATATCTTTTGGTAAACAGCTAAAAGCACAAAAATGCACATTGATGCGCTTGTTTCTGGCTCCATGTAAGAATGAAAAGTCTTGGTAGCTTCTTGTTCTTTGTGGCTGTCTCTTTATTACACACATTTTAAATTAACTTTTCAATTACCTTGACCTTTAAGGCAACTCTTGTTGGAGTTTGGTGTGTCTTGGCACCTCCCTGTATAAGCACCTAAGTCACTGGCGCCACCTGTGGCATTCAGACGACCCCGGACGCCCTGTGTAGCACGTTGGCTATTCTCCGCCAATGATTTCACTGAGAAAGACTCAGTATCAGACAGAAGACTGTTGCTCCAGTCCTCACTCCAGCTGTAGAGACAGGGAAGGTGGTATTTACTTGATACAAGCCTCTGTACCATGACACAAATGTTTCAAATTAGATATTTTTTCTTTTGTTCCCCCTGTTTTTGCTGCTGCACAAAGCATATTAAAGGAGAGATGTCTACACAGAAGGTGATCTATTCAAACAGGCATCTTTGACCTTGTCATAGAGTCAGAGAAAAACATCTTAGTATTTGTACTGAAAGCTGATGGGTTGCAAAAGTATTCATCCCTCCACCATCCACAGTCATCCTCCCAGAATTAATACCTCTAAAAAGTGAGGGCCACCACCAAGAAACAGACAGCATGAAGACCAAGAGACTCTTTAAACAGATCAGGGGCAAAATTGTGGAGAAGAAAAGATCAGGGTTGGTTTATATATATATATATATATATATATATATATATATATATATATATATCAAACTCTGCACATCCCACAGAGCACAATTATCCCCACCACAGGAAACCTGCCAAGGGAGGGTCGTCCACCAAAATTCCAGACCAAGCAAGAAGGCCATTAATCATAGAAGCAAAAATAACCCAGATGAAGCTGAAAGAGATAAAAGTATCTACCTATAGCACCACTACAAGCTCCACACTGCATAGAGCTGGACTTGATGAAAGAGTGGCCAGAAGAAGAAAAAAACATTACCTTAAGAAAAGGAATTGCTAGTTAATGCTGTCACCTTAGAGCTAGCAGGTCACAGATATGAATCTCAGCTGGGTTTACATGTTCTCCCCATGCATGTGGGATTTTTTCCGGGTACTCCGGTTGACTCTCAAAGCTAAAATTCATGCATTTTTGGTTCAATGGTGTTTTGAAACTGATTTTAGTGTGTGTGTGAGGGTGGGTGGGTGTATGTGTACATGGTTGTCTGTATTGTATGTCTCCGAACTTATACATTTAGTTCTGTTTTTCCTTCTGCCTTTGTCAGAACATCTGATCAATTGCTTGTTATGGTTCTGGGTTAATCTCTTTTTATTATTTTGTTGCATCCTTGTTATATGTTCTGTGTATGGGACTTTTAGTTTTTCTGCCTCTGTAGTACCTTCAGTTCTATCTGTGAAGTTTTTTAATCAAGTTTTTAATTTTCTGCATCTACTTTATGTGTCCTGCATTTGGGTCCTCCTGCAGCTTTAATATTATTCATTAACGAAAAAATTTCGCAATGAGCACACCAGATTTTAGATTTTCACTTTAACATATTGATCTTATGAATACATTCCGAAAGAAATGACAGCAATATAAATGCAAAAGGCCATCAGATGCCCTTCTTGGTGTGCAGCAAAATCTATAGCAATTAGATAAACAAATTCCAGCAACAACATTTAAATTTTTTTATCACAACTCAAAGTTATGGTGCTGCAGATGTTTTCTTATACGGTATGTACATGTGTTGGTGATTCTTATCAACAAAGTCAACGTTTTTAAGTCTACTTCCAACAAACTTGCCATTAATAATAAATTCACATAAAGAAATTAAAGCTGGACATAAGTTGCTAAAGGTAATCGTAGCTTGACATGTTTGTTCCTACCTTTGGCTGGAGATGTTGGTGAGTGTGGTAGGCTGATTTGCAGAGACATATTTACTGGTGGGGAAGGTTGTTTCTGTCTCCTCAGTTGCCTGCTGCACTGTTGACCCATTACATGGCTAGAAAAATAAGTAATAAAAAAAAGAACGGTCATGACTCTACAGATTCAAGTTTTGATTGTTTTCATTTGATACCAACAGCTTACATTGACAAACTTTAAATCTTGAAGAGGCACATTAGAATTCTGTTGTCCTGCAGCAGAACTTTCCAGATTGGAGCCAGAACCAGAACCAGAACTGGTATTGTTCTTTCTCTTATTCTTCTTGCTCTGCCTCAGGCGGTCACGAAGTTTCTTCCTCTGCTTTCTGTTTATAAAGAAACAAAAAAAAAATTGTGAAACAGCCAAGATCACTGCAACATCTTCAAACTAATTTTAAAAAATAAAATCAGAACCAGTCAAAAGTTAAACCTAGTCATAAGGTTTTCCGTGACTTTGCCTATTGGCTTTTGTTTTGTTAAATTTATTTATTTTATTATAGATGTTTTGTTAATATATTCAATCTTGGTGAAAAAATTAAATATTGTATAGCCTACTATCGTCTACACTGTAAAACTGCCTTGATTTAGGTGAATTAAGTCATATTTACTGAATTCCCCAAATAAATTTGTTATTGCGAACTAATGTGAAATAACAAAAAAAGGAAATTTAAAAAAATTGGAAAAACTAATAGATTTAACAAAAATAACAAAAGAATAGAAAGAAACAAATAAAAAGTCATTATTAAGACTTTACTGTATATAACTTATTGCTGTGGTTGAAATTGACGTCTAAATGTATGTCCTTGTTGCAGTGGAACTGAGAAATGTTCTGACTCAAGATTTCCTCCTCTTTCACTGATTGTGATTACTGGTTTGTTGAGAATTCGCTGTTTTATTTGTTAGTTTTAACGACTGGTGCAACATTCTTCTTTGGACAATCAACTCTACGGTCTTCAAAGTAATCCCTCACACAGAGCCAGCCTCTTCATCAGTTTGTTTGGTTTCTTTAAGGCCTGCTTTACAATGAATGGTGACCCCCGCTACACTCGTAAATTATCAGCCAGAATGTGGATGGCCTTTGTAGGTTCTTCGCCAGGTCTGCAGGTGACTTCTGTAGCGAGGTTGTGGTGGTTTATCATTGTGGTGGGGCCTCAAGTGAAAGATGTGAGGCCCATGCACATCTGCCTGGTTTGGTTGCCAAGACTTTGAAGCAGGACTGGCCATGCTGGTCTCATGGCTAGGCTATTATTGTGATTGTTACAAAGTCATGGAAACAATTTGACACAGATGTGATAGTCGTGGCTGTAGCGTTATGCTAGTGAGGAGTTGTGCCAGGGTGGGTGCACAGACCATAGTAAAGGCACAGGAGACCATCACAGGGATGCAGAAAAAAGCTTTGAGTGAGTCAAAAGCTCTGCTCTTTTATTTGTTTCTTCTCCTCTTCTATCTGGTGAGTACAAACACCATTGCAGCGTCATAATTGCCTTCATACCTCTGACTGGTATTTAAGAGTACCAGTCAGAGCTCAGAAATGAAGGTCAGCATCATAAAGTGTTCACAAATACAACTGTTACAAGGTGAATCAGAGGAAATATGATGGGATGCTGAGAGTTTGGGGATGTTTTGTGTGGATGGGGCCATTGGAGGAAAATTATGTTCTCTTTAGCTGTAGCTTTGGGAAACATTTAGCTCATTGGCTCTGTCCAGGTCTCCAGTCTGATCTTTCGTAACCTCAAAGTTTACAATCACTAACACACAACCTGCATGTTGGTCTACTCCGTCAGCCTCTTATTTTTATCTCTCACTGCACAATACATCTTTGTTTCCCACTTGAACACTATTTTCTACACTCCCATTGCCAGTTTATCTTTCAGGTCACTGATCATTTGGGTCTTATTATTGACAAAGCACCTCTCTTTTCTGGTAGGAATGGGGTTCTCCACTCAGAGACAAATGTAGTCTGTCACAAAATCAGTCATGGCATTGGTGTCATCTCTATGATGAGTGTGCCCCAGCCTTTGGCTTCCAAATAGCCCAGTAATTTTATTTCACTTCTTGCGATCATTCCTTCATGCTTTTCTCAATAAAGGTTATGCAGAGCAGCTGTATGGATGTCTGACATTTGTGTAAATTCTGATTCTAATGGTTTATTTTATCTGATCGAACAGCTGATGATCTGTTTTAAAGTAAAACATGCAACAGAGAGAGACTTAGTTGAAGTCTCCAGAGATGAGAGCGAGCTGATAGAATCATATGTTTGCTCTTCAGCATTAGATAATTTGTATGAAAAAAATAATACACGTGAATCTAATACATGTGAAACCAGTCACTGATAATGTTATAACTTCAATGGTAAAATAATTGATTTAAAGCATAATTTATTATTAAAAATCATCATAAATAAAAAAAAATGTATCTTAAAAAGTATGTAGTTTGAACTTCATGAAACCAATTTTTTTTCTTTTTTATTCTTAATCCTTTTTTTGTTTCCCATATATTTTTAGATGTATTGATTATCAAAAAGAAAACTCCATATGAGTAGGTGTTCCTAAACTTTTGACTGGTACTTCAGATGGGAACATATACATCTTTAGATTCATGCAATGTTAATATGGTTTTATTGTGGCGTTAGTAATTCCTTTTACATTAGGACCAAATTAAAACAATATAGATTCCCATTAGCTGCTCAAAATCCCCAAACCTCACTCAGCTCATTTTATTTAGAAACAAAATCTCATTTTGAGCTACCAACAAAACCTAAACTATTGTAAAAACCCTGGAAAGACTTTAGTCCTGTTTCTCTGCAAAGGCAGTGAGTGTTTGAATGGCTTGTTGTCCATTGATTATATAACACAACCAAAAGTCATTGTTTTGCTTTTGTACAAACATTTGAAATGTTGGAAGCTCAAATACACAAATGGTCACACTTGAATTTTAAAAAATTGTTGCAGTAGCTGTTTTTCAACTTCTTTGTTTTATTGAATCCTTGTTTCCTTTCACTCACTGTTTCCTCAGGCATCACAACTAGTTTGGATTAAGAAAAGAGCGTAATGTGTTTTCTAGCACTGTTTCTGTGCTTTAGATAGCACTGTGAAAATATGTGATGCTTTGAAAACTGATTTTGAATAAAATCCCAGGGGATTCAGTCTAAACAGGGTTAAAGTGAGAATGTGCTGACTGCAGAGATGTGGGGATTTGGGTGCAGTATTTGGCATCTTTAAGAAAGAAAAAACAAACATAAATTTTGAGATTATTTACTTTGTTTTGCAGTAGGCAACCACGCACATGATCCCAACGACTAGGAGTGCTATGCAGATTCCTGATATTGTTAAAATACGTTTTTGATACAACTCCTCAGCTTCTGAAAAAAAGGACATTAAGTCTTTAAAATGTCAGGTCTACAACACACACAAACACATTTCTCAAACCAAAATCCAAACAGTAAGAAAAGATACTGTGAAGACGGATTAACAGCAACAAACACTCAATATGCTTACTGCTGTAATATTGGAAGTCAATTTAGGTTAATGATATGGCTGAAATAAAGTCAGTTGAGGTAGATATCCATCCATTTTTATTCACTTGTCTACGGTTGGGTTGCAAAGGCAACAGGTTCAGGAGGGAAACCCAAGACCTCCTTCTTCCCAGCAACACTCTCCAGCTCCTCCTGGGGGATCCCAATGTGTTCCCAGGCCAGAGAGGATACATAATCCCTCCAGGAAGTTCTGGGTTTGCCCTGAGGTGTCCTCCCAGTAGGACATCCCTGAAAAACCTCCAGAGAGAGGCACCCAGGAAGTATCCTTATTTGATTCCCAAACCACCTTAAGTGACTTATTTGGATGCAGTGAAAGCCTTCATCACACACAGACACACACACACACACCACCACCACCTACCTCCAGTCTCCTCACCCTGTTTCTAAGGCTGAGTCTGGCAGCCCTACGGAGGAAGCTAATTTCAGCTCTTTGTATTTAAGATCTTTTTCTTTTGGCCATGATCCACATTTCATGACCATAGGTGAGGGTTGAAACATATTTGGACCAATAAGTCAACAGCTTTGCTTCTCAGCTCAGGTCTTTCTTTATCACAACAGACTGGAGCAACATCTTTATTACTGAAGAAGAGGTCCCTTTCATCAGTCCATCTCCTGCTCCATCCTATTACTGTCACTAGTGAATAAGACTCCCAGTTATTTTAATTCCCCCACTTCGCTTGAGGCAAAGACTCACCTCAACCAAAAGGGGGCATTCCACCTTTCTTTAGTCAAGAACCATGGGTTCAGATTCAGATTTAAAGCAGTTAACTCTCATCCCAGCCACTTCACACTGGACTGAGAACTGCCCCATGCACACTGAATGACTACGCCTTGACATCCTATTTATGAACACCACGAACAAGATCAGAAACAAGGGGACAGTACTGTTATAGTCAAACCCTTACTAGGAACAAGCTTGACTTAGTGCAGAGAATGCAGACATAGTTTTTGCTTTGGTTATATAGGAACCAAATACCCTTTAAAAGCACCCCCAGCACCCCCCACAGAATGCTTTAGGACTTATGGTTGTAAGCCTTCTCTAGATTCACAAAATACATGCAGACTGGAGGCTTAAACTCCCATGACCCTCTCAACAACCCTGCAAGGGTTAAGATCTGGTCTGCTGTTCCACGACCAGATCAAAAACCACAATCCTCTTCCTGAATCCATGGTTCAACAATTAGTTGGAGCATTTCTTTCCAACATGTTGTAGTAAACTTTCTCCAGGAGGCTGAGCAATGTGATGCCCCAATATTTGGAACACAGCTGGTCCCCCTTTTTAAAAAATTGGGACCACCACACCAGTTTGCCACTCCATAGGTAATGTCTCTGTCATCCATTCAGTATCGAAGAGGTGTGTCAACAGCCCCACAACATCAAACCTTCAGCATCTTAGGGCAAGTCTCATTTTCTGATGCAGGCAGTGCTTTTAATTACCAACTTTATAATACTACACATGTTAAAGGTTTCATTCAACAAAATAAAAAATAGAACATGCGTTTGTGTATCTTTTTGCAGATGCATGTGTATAAACTGAAACAGAGTCTGAACAACCTGATTCAAATTAGGGCAACTGGACTTCTTTTTTGATCCTTAAGATGTTTCACTTCTTGTCCAAGAAACTTTGTAAACTCAGTTTGGAAGAATTGAACTGTAAAAGGAACAATATCTGCTCTGATAAACTAAGTTAGAACCCAAAGGCAATGAAATTCAGAGAGACATTACCCAGTTAACAGAGCAATCTAAAGGTGCAATATAGAAATAACTTTTTATCTTGAAAAATATATCAAGCAAGTCACGCCTGAGGAACTGGAGAACTGGCTTTGGCTACCTCACTGAAAAAGAACAGTTGGCAAACAAAAACCAGAGAAAAGCATTGTTCTCAACTAAACCAATTAAATTGTCTTGTCAATTGTAATTTAATAAGATGACAACAGACTTAAAACTGAACAGAATTGAAATAACAAATGGGTGAAAAGGGCATCACATAACATCAATAGATAGATTAAAGGTCCACGATCCAAGAGCTGACCACAATAGTCTTTCAGACAAAGAACCAGAATACATCTCTGTGTCAGACATTTAAGACAGTCGCAAGTTGGAACAGTTGGACTTCACCAGGTCTTGACATAAATCACATCTATTAGGTAAAGAAACTAACTGTTCAGGAACCCCCTGAAGCACAAATGAACTAGCTGCTAATGGATGGCATCATATAGAGCGTTTGACTCATGGCCAAACAATCCTGATCATTAAGGACCGTCAGAAGGGGCCAATTTTTTCCAACTAATGGCCAAAACCCTGCCTCTGCACAACATGAAGGCTCCTGTCAGGTATTGTAGCAGCTAAGATAAGTAGGCACATGACTGTACACTCGTAAAGCCCAGAAGTAAATTCAAAGAAACCCCAGAAAAGTTGGGCACCAGCAACTAATAAGCTAAGCAGTCACTCAGTTTTGTATGATGTGCACACAAATCTGTACACCATTTTTATTGGTGGTTTATTAATATTATTATCCTCTTATTATGTATTGAGAACAGCAATGGCTTAATGCTGTACACATACGGTATATAGAATGGTTGAAATTATATGACTTTATTAGGACATTAAGAACTTTCATCAAAAACTCAGTAGGAATGTGGAAGATAATGTTAGAAGCCAATTCAAAGCCAATTGCACAGGTTGCCATCAAGTTTGATATATGGTATAGGGATGCTTTCTCCTAACTGTTATTTTGCAAAGGCCTGAGTCATTTCCGGTAGATAAACACCTGAACAGTTTTATCATCAAAGCAGTTTAAGTGCTAGTTCCGAGCCAGTATCTAGCTTAGCATCTTTCATGAAAAATCATGAAAAACTAATTGCTTGGTCAGGGCAAAAACCCACCTTTTATTTTCTCATCTTCTTGGTAGCATATGATTGTTTATTGTTGTTTGTCAGTCATGTTGTGAATGTTGACCAATGTACCAGTAGCATGCACAATCACAGTTTTCAACTGAACTTATGGGAACTTGGTTTATAAGCAATGCTGGGTATCTTAGTGTAACCAGATGGCATCTATAAATCCAACTTGAAACTGTGAATATACATATAGTTTGCAGTTCTTTTCATGAATACCTTTCAGAGGTCAGATACACCAGTAAGCAGTGCTAAGACCTTTTACAAACACTAGTTAGGTTGTCATCGGATAAAAACAGCAGATCTATCCAACATAAAGTAAGGTGTTTAAATTTAAGTATTTAAAGTGCTTGTTGAGTGTATTTAAAGACTACTTACTTTACTTTACTTACATTTAATCATACTGACATAAAAAATGGATTTACTACATTTTAATGAATTTCCAGTAACCTTAAAATATCGAGACTTTATCATTCACAACTTCTTTATTGTTAATTCACAAACTAACTGTGTACACAGGCTGGTATGATTTTTTTCTTACTTAATATAAAATAAATAAATAATACCATAAATAATAGGATAATAAAAAAAGTTTAAAAAAAATAAATGTTCCGTACATAAAGCTTACTTTGCCAAGAGGTAATCCAAAAACCGTAACCTATATGCCTATATAAACGTATTTTCTCGCTGCAGCAAAGTGGATTGCAGCAACAACAGCTAGCCTTAGCCCTTGTGGAAAGCCTGGGGAATGCCTAACATGAATGCAAAATATTTCTGCTATAATAACTCTTTAAAATGTAATTAACTGTATTTTAAATAGTTATAAATAGGGTTCACATTAACCGCTCTGGCATTTTTGAGACTGGAGTTCCACTTTGGTCTTGGCCCCACTCAAACTAGCCATTGGCCTGACAATTCATTATATATATTTTTAGAACTATTTAAAACAAATTTCTCCATTTAATTTCAATAATCTGGAGTATTTTATGTGGATCTGTTACTTTTAATCCAAATAAAATTCATTTAAATTTCAGGTTGCAAGGCAGTAAAATGGAAAGAATAGTGAGGGAGTGAATACTTTTACCACCCTTTTGAGTATTCATAACCCCAATAGTAAATGTTCAACATTTTGCAACAGTGTTTATTAGTAAAGCAAGTCTGAAACACAAATAAAACTGCAAGCATGCTAAAAGAGTCAACCGTACAGCTGAGAACTAGGAAAAACAGTTGTTAATAAAGCATGCTTCAGTCTAGAAAAAGGTTAGGAGAAAAAAAGTGACATACTGTAAAAGCTGGCCATTACATAGGTTTGGCAGCGTTCACCAGTAAATTCATTTGGACACCTGAGAAGTAAAGAGAAGAAACAGACAAGACGAGAGAATGGGGTTAGTTTAGACAAGAGCTGTGTAAAAACCCACAGCAGTCATCACTGGTGTTAGGAGGATGGTCCAATTAGACCCGATGCGTTTAACTACATTTCTGAATCTTGGAGTCTGAGTGCATCATATTAACTCAGACCTTCATTTTCAATTTAGTTTGTCTGATGCGATGTAGTGATCAGATGACAACTGATTGTATTTTGCACAGGCTCTTCATTGAGCTTATTTTAGGGTTTTTTTCCAACAAACTGAAATTTGCATGTACTTATTTTACAACTGACGATCAGACCACCAGTCCTATGCATAACGTCTTAGAAGAGATGAGTGTTAGTGTGAATGAAAAGAACCAGTCGGTGGTTTGTTGTACTCCAGAAAAGACACAACAGCATACGGATGGCATGTGATGAGATGTGAAGTACATGCAAAATTCAGTGCAGTGCTCTGCAGAGGATATTAGATTTAACTCTTAAGATCCAGCTCATGTGGCTGTGCGAGCGGCATCGTTTTATCCAGTTTGATCACAATATACCAAGGAAACATGGATTTCTCCACAATTTCTTGGAAAAAACATGGCAGGGGTGAAACACCAGCAATGACGTGTGGGACCGAGTACAGTTGTGTTCACATACGTTTTGGGACTGAGACTTTCTTAAGCACAGCTTGTTCACATCGGTGCCCAGTGAATCCCGCCAAGCACCTGGTTGATGGACAGAAGGGAGAGGAGAAAAACAGCACCTAAATGTTACACACAAGACATGAACATTTACTGACAAACACAAAACTCTTGAATAGCCAGGAAAGACATTTTATTGCCATTTTTTGGGCAATAAAATTGTTATTTACTGGTTTTGTGGAAACTCTCGAACTTTACTGCAATGATCAGAACAAACCTCTCTGAAGGGCTGTTTCGCTGTGAAGCAGGTGGGTTTCAAAAAAATCGAAGAAAGCATAGTTGCAAAAAAAAGCAACATTTGGTAGTCAAACACTTTATTTTATCTTAGACAGTGTTGAAACACTCACCAAATACAAA
Organism: Kryptolebias marmoratus; assembly: GCF_001649575.2. Lineage (NCBI taxonomy): Eukaryota > Metazoa > Chordata > Actinopteri > Cyprinodontiformes > Rivulidae > Kryptolebias > Kryptolebias marmoratus. Next base: position 9,461,864 of record NC_051443.1, on the reverse strand, counting down.
TGTTCTTTTATATTGTCACTTTATCAAATAAAGCTAAATTAAAAATTACTTTTAGTGGTGCACAAAAAGATCAACTGATAGTGCTTTGAACAAACAGAGGTCTGTTTTTTACAGTCCAGCAGACTGACGTATACACATTACAATGAAAGTAGCATTCCTTAAAGGAAGTCACTTTGCAGTTTTAAACAAAGATCTCACTATCTGTTAGCACTTGGAACGTGTTGGGGATGATGGTCAGCAACCACTACACCAAATTTTAGCTCAATATCTGTGTAACTGTAGCCATTTTTGTGTTTGATCAAGTCAGACGAACATCTTAAATCGAGTTGACTCGAAACATTAATCAGTTATAGATGTACATCCAATGATTTCTTTCTAAGAGTGTCATTAAAATCAGTTCACTGCTTCATGAAAAGTTTTACTAAAACAACAAATGAACCTGCATATCTACGCACACAAAGGCAAGCAATAATAAAACTGGGTGAAGATTTTTGTTGTGAAAAGTTTGCTTAGAAGATAAAATTTAAAAAAACCTTTTCCTTATTCAGGTCTATTACTCAGTTATATACTTGCATCAAATCTTCCCTTCATTATAGCCCACCACCATGAAAGATGGGCAATCATGCATTTATGTGTGTGTCTGCGTGTATGTGTGTGTGTGTGTGTGTGTGTGTGTGTGTGTGTGCGTGCGTGTGTGTCTGTTAGCAGTCCAAGTTTTGGAGTCAATCCAATTCAAGATGGCAGCTACAGCTAACTGACCTTAGCAAACAGAAGAATGGCTATAACTCAGTCACAGATATCGTGGTAAGAGTTGGTGTGGTAGTAGCTGAGAGTCATCCCAACACATTCTCTGAGCAGTAACAAATTGCCCAAGGTTTTTGTTTAAAACTTTGGCCAGCAAGGCAGCAAACAAAATGCATTTTTTCATTATTAAAATGTTAGTTAAAACTGTTGCAAATCAACTTTTTCATCATTTGTGCATAAATTGTTAGTTTTGGACATTCTGGTCCATTTCTGGGATCCAATTGTAAGAATGGAGCTCTGCCCGCTCCCTGCCTCACTTCACACATTTGCCAACTCAGCTCTGTTTATGAACCTCCTGAAGCACAAATGAACTAGCTGCTAATGGATGGCACCGCACAGAGCGGTTGACTCAAGGCCAAACGATCCTGATCATTAAGGATCCTGAGAAATGTTGGGCACCAGCCACGAATAAACAAAACAGTCACTCAGTTTTGTATGATGTGGCACACAAATCTGTACACCACTTATTTATATTATTAACATATTATTGTTATTTATTGAGAAAAGCAATGAGTTAATGCTGTACGTATGGTGTATATAGTTGAATGCTTGAAATTATATTACTTTTTTTAGGACACTAAGAGGCATATCAGTGGTCAGTCAATTTCTTCCACCATTTTGCCTCTGCCTTTTCACATCACAGAAGGCCTCTCAGAATGAGCTTGAAAGAACTGTAAGGGTTTATTTTTGTCACACTTCAGCCCCTTATGATTTAGAAGTTACTTATACTATGTGTTCCTGATTTGTCTTGAACTGCAACCCCTCTGTTTTTTAACCTGATGTATGTTCCTGATTTGTCATTGCACCTGACTGGCTGCATGACATTCATTATCAGGGAAAGTATTAGCCATTGCTGAGCATTGCAGGTATAGTCTTATCCTACTGTAAATTGAATAAAATATAGAGGCATTATAAACAAGAGAGAGAGAGAAAGAAGACCAGCTATAAGGCGGAAGTTGGCTCAATCATTGCCAATACATTATTAATCTACTTGATGTTTTACCGTCAGAATTTAAAGGTCATTGTAGAAAAATAAATATTAATTCATACATTTTCTGCACTTGTTTTATCCTGTTTGGAGTCATGGGATCTGTTGCAACAAAAACAACTTCATGTACAGACAGCTCAAAACTTCATAGAAATATTTCTTCTTTAATCCTGAGCTTAGATATGACTACTTAAACCTCAGGTTTCAGTTTACCCATTCATTTGAATCAATGACAATAGTTTGTAGTGTTTTAAATGACTAACATCCCAAGTAAAAAAAAAAAAACGTCCAAAAAACGATGCCAACAACACACATTAAAAGAAGTTTCAAGAGAGGACAAAAAGAAGAGTTTAAAGTTTTTGATATGAGCAATGTCTTTCTGAAATATTTCACAATGACCAGAAAAAAATATATTTTTTAATGCAGAGGTCCAAAGAAGTGCATGTCTTTTAACCTCTTCACTGTGAAGTACAATTCAAACCAGATCATTGTCACCTGGCACACCCTGAAAAAACATCCAAAACTCTAACCTGAAACTCTGTTCCCAAGAAGGAAGGCATTTATTGACTCAGCACAGAAGGTTCTGGGTACTTTCTCATCTCAGATGGATAGAAAGGCAGTGAACCGATATCTTGCGTTCAAACTCAGCATTTCAGTTTGCTTTAGTAAAAAATGAGTGTCAGGTTTTATGTATGTACCAAAAACAAGAAAGATCCTGGTGAAAGGGTGCAAAGACCAGAATCTGTGGTGGTGTATGGGTGCATCACTGACCATGGGATGGGTGACTTGCTTATGTGTAAAGATAATATCAATGCAGAAGTGTATATAAGTAGATTTTCGTCAAACGGGTTCCAGTGATAAACTGGAGCCAGAGTTTCATTACTAAAAGAGCTATCTGTTTCTCACCACTGTAAGTTGTGGTTCTGGCACAGAAAATTTGGTTATACAGTTATCAGCACCAACTCTCTGCTGGGCCAGGGTAAAGAACTACTTTTGTAAGGACCTGGAGGTGGATTTATGGAGACCAACAACCAATAAAAATGTTCTGAGTGCCATGATTAAAAAATCCTGAGTTAGGTAGTCTAGTCAGGTCACTGCAGAGAGCTGCTTTTATTGTTCCTGCTTCCAAATAAATTCATAAGCACTAGTAGAAGCACTATTTTTAAACATTTTTGTCTTTTTAATAACACCACCTGGTGTTTAGGGATCCTGCTGAAATGGTGTTTGTTACTCCTGTTTGCTGCAGCTTTTACAAATTAGACCGAAAATGCCAGCCAGCAGAGCACTCACAAGCATCGACTGTTCTTTTCAAACAGTATATAAAAAGAAATATATGATATTAAGACTTGTTAAGATAGCGTCTCTCAACATTGGATCTGTGTGTTATAGATTTAATATATTCTGTTCTTTTTGTGGTTCATTGATGTTTACTCCAAGTATTTATTTTGGCCTTGATATCAATTTTTTTTTAAATCTCTAATACTTATTATAAATTAGCTTTTGGTAATCATAATAGTTATTACAGATTCAGTCAGATAAATAATTGATTTAAAATCACAAGTTCATACCATACCTGCATAGAAACTTTGTACTGCCAGGCATGATTTCCAGTGTGAAGCACTCTCCTCCATTAACACAGTAGTTTTTCTGGCTGTCACTGCATCTCATTATATGACTGGAGGTCTTCGATGTAGTGGAGGTGCTGGTGGTAGCTGCAAAACGACAATCACAAGCAAATAAGGTACACACATTTTTTTTAACTAAAAAGCAATTTCATATCTAAAACAGTTAGTTGTCAAGAAAACATCATGCACTTTAAAAATCTGTGTTTTTGATAAAGTATCTAATATCTAATAAAAAAATTAAATATTTAATGACCAAGATTATCTGGTGCTGATACTGTTGTAGAACCAGACTTTTCTTCTATCATGCTCTTCAAAATGAATGGTTTAAGATACTAAAACATAAAGAAAATGGTCCTTACCAACTAACCTGGCATAATACACCATAATATACCATAAAATGATCTAACCTGTTCATATAAACTGTCAAAGAGGAGAATGAAAAACTAAGTACACTGATTCAGTTGCTTATAAGCCACTTTTAGCAGCAATAAATTAAAGTAATTAACGCAGAATTCCTGTGCTAAAAATAAAAATAAATAAAAACATTAAAACAATGTTGTGTTGAGTCAAACTTCCTCTTGAATAACATTGTATTGTGACTGAGAACACCTCTCATCAAAAATAATGTATTTCATGTCTGGCTGAACATGGAACTGCAAAACTTTAGTCAACCATATTGTGGTTTGGGATTGAATTTACATAAAGTTATATTGAGTGGTGGTTTCACCACACCTTGAGTCACTGTTAATTTTGCTCACCCTTGTCTCTTGCATGTAAACTAATCTGGGTCTGTTAATCACTTCACAGATACACAGCCTCTTGAAGTGGCCTTTCAGACAGAAGTAAACACAGGAAGGGGATTTAAGTGCCTGCTCCCTATGTGCTTCTTTGTTATGATCTCCCTGGTGTATTGAGGTACACACACACACAAGGCAACACAGTGAAGTTTCTCTTACCCTCAACAAATACACCCACACATCTTCAAGTCTAAAAGAGTCCTTAAAGTATTCATATTGTTTATCTATAATATTGTTTAAAGAAAGCCAATTGACTCTATTAGTTCGATGTGGTGCTGTTTAAAAGTGAATGTTCCTGATTTCTGCAGTTGAGAACCCCCAAATCCTTCCGGTTAACCAGCTAATTAATGACATAGTAGTTTTTAAGTTGCAGTAGTTTATAAAATTTAAATAATTTCAAATGGCGATCATTCAATGAATGGACTGGGACTACACCTAAAGAGTGGCAAACTGGTGGTTCCCATTTTAAAAGGGGGACCAAAGAGTGCGATCCAACTATCGAGGGATTGCACTTCTTACCCCCCCTGGGAAAGTTTACTCCAGGATGTTGGAAGGGAGGCTCTGAGTGATTGTCGAACCCGGTGTTCAAGAGGAGCAGTGTGGCTTCCATCCTGGTTGTGGAACAGTGGACCAGATCTTTACCCTTTCTGGGTTGCTAAAAGGGTTATGGGAGTTTGACTCTCCAATCTACATGTGTTTGTGAATCCTGAGAAGGCTTATGGCCATGTTCCCAGAGGCATTCTGAGGGAGGGTGCTGCAAAGTATGGGGTGCCAGGGTTAGTTGTATTAGCTCTTGAGTCTCTGCCTCAAGCTGAGGAGTTCAAGGATCTGTAAGTCTTGTTTACAAGTGATGGTACAGAAATGAATTGACAGATCGAGGCCTCATCCTCAGTAATGACGGAGTTGCTTTGGTCTGAAGAAAGTGTTGAGTCGAAAGGCAAAGCTCTCCTTTAACTGCTCTGTCTTTGTTCCAGCCCTCACCTATGGTCATGACCAAAAGAAATAAATCCCAGATACTAGTGGTTGAAATGGGCTTCTTTCATAGTGTGGCCCAGCTTTAGAGAAAGAGTGAGGCCCTTCATAAAATGAGGGGAGCACAAACTGGAGCAGCTGCTTCTCCTTATCAAAAGTAGCCAGCTGAGGTGGTTCAGGTCTCTGGATGCCTCCCTTCGGAGGTTTTCCTGGCATATTCCACTAAGAGTAGACCTCGGGGCAGACAAGGAAATTGCTGGAGGGATAATGTATCCTCTCTGGCCTGGGAATGCCTTGGGATCCCCCAGGAGGAGCTGGAGAGTGTTGCTGGGGAGAGGAAAGTCTGGGTTACCCTCCTGGACTTATTGCCCACATACCTGACCTGATAGAAGACAAATGGATGGATGGAAACGCTTTTGTATTAAATAATTTTAAAACAGTATCAACAGCAGAATTTCTCATGCATTTACAGCGGTCACAACTGAGCATGTTTTCATATGTTTGTTATATGAATTTTACTTTGTTAAAATGTTGATTAAAGAATGTGCAACTTCATGTTTACTACTAAATACCAACTAAACCAGTCTACAGAGTGCCAGCAGGTGGTGGTATATGCTTGCTAAAGAAACTGAACTATAGATAAAACAAAACCCCCTTTGAGACAAACAAACCTATTAGCCTCTGTCATATACAGCATGTGGGAAAAAAATTAAGATATTCAGAATTTAAATATTACTTCAAGTCAGAGAGTACTGTGACTATTTCTGTAGAGGCAGACACAGATGATGTTTTGTACAATAAGTGACTTGAGTTCATAAAATGTCTTTTCAGTTCAAATGCGTGAACTTCTAGAAAAAGACAAATCCCACCTCAAATGAGCACCAAAAGTCTTTTGAAAATCTGAAGGTTTTTCTATAGGCATTTATTTATTTATTGCTTTTACTTTCAAAATGCGCATCACAAAACAGGAATGGAAATATACCAGCTACTGCTTGTTTATTCCAGCAGATTCCAGAAACTGCACAGAGATTACTGTTCAGTAGCACAATCCTAGGAGCAGCTAAGGCCTTTTTCCACTGATGTATAAAAACATTAGTATACAATATTTTAACAAAAACACCTTTGCCAAGTTTAATGGTGACAGAATTAGGATAAAGCAAGGCAGATGTAAAAAAGACAGGAACTCCTTTGTTGTTTTGGTTTCTTGTGCACAAAGTGATAGTAGGCATGCACAAAATAGGTTGGTAGTTTCTGAAAAGCTTTGTATGCTGGGTCCACATTAATACACCAAAAGAAGTTTTTAAAATCCTCACTTTGGAAAGTGTTGTAGGCCCTGTCTGAACTATTTTGGATCATTTTAAAAACTGACATTTTTGCTGCATTTGCATGACCCGAACACGCACAAATCAAGTGTTTGATTTTTTTTAAAAAAACTGTTTATGGTGGATCAATTTTATTGAAGCTGCCATGTTGTATTTTCACAAAACATGTCTGCACACAAGGCTAGTAGGGCTTTAAGTCCCACCTACTCTCCTGGACACAAGCATGGTGTTACATGGCCTTTTTAAAGCATGAAATAACTAATTACAGATAAAAATGTTAGAAAATGAATATTTGAATAAAGAGCAGCGAGGTAAGGACTATGTGAATCAACAATAGTCAATACCTGAAAAAATTATCTGAGGTGTTTGTTGTTTTTTAAGAGTAAGTCCCCTTTTTTACCAGGAGGGGGAAGGACTTTAAACGCATGCTGAGACCATCTTATGGGGACACTGTTCCTCTTCTGGCTTAAACTTTCTGGATACCGTTTGGTTTCCAGTTTTGTTAAATGTAGGAGAAAGTCTCTTTTTTTAAAATATTTGTAGAATCAACCAGCAATCACCAGCACAGGTGCAGTAATTTGACAAGAAAACTAATAATATCAGAACAAAAATTGGTTCAAAATCTAAATGGTGTGCTCACATGCACTGCATACATTTTATCAGGATCTTTATCCAGTGTGTTGTTAGTATCACACCTGTGTTATTCTAACACAGGTGTAGAGAATAACACCTGTGTTAGGCTTTTTTAATAATAGTGTCTAATATGAGTTAGTCTTAGATCGCTTTACTCTTGGAAAAACATTGGTGGCCTCTTTGTGTCAAACCATTACACTGTAGTCACTCTGACTCATACAGTAACCACTCCTGCTGCCATCAGCGTAGATTAGCTAAAGCACTCACTAGATAATAAATCACACAGGGATGTGACCACAACAGAAACGTCATGGTGGCGAGCCAGACAGTAATACTGGGTTGTCGAGTTTTCTTTTTTTTTTTTTTTTTCTGGCAGCACAGGAAAGGAGGGAGCATCAATTAGCTTCCAGCATCTCTGACCTTGAAATGGAGCACGGGCAGAAAACAGGAAGTCTCTGTGTATCAGAGGCCTGGGTTTCAGTTTGTGTCATGCATCATTTATTGATCCTCACTTATTCATAAGACTGGAAATATTCATCCACACACTTCAAGGATCTTGCACGTTATTTACAGTCGTGCAGTGGCCATTCAGCACTTGCAAATGGATTGGTAGCTTAAGGCACATATTTGCATTTGTGCACACACACATACACAAATATTATCTATAAGTATGGCTAAATAAGGTTTTTTTTTTAGAGCTCAATTCTTATTTAATCACTGTAAAGAATGGGGTTTATGTCTTGCTGCAAAGTAACAAACTTAAAATGTTGCTTCAGTGGAAAAAAAACGACTTGTTTTGATTATCTTGTTTGAAACGAACAACGTGTTGTGTGGTCAGAATATGGCATTACACTTGTTCTACATGGCTGTGATGAAGCTGTACTCTCTAATTAGAACTAACATCTGAGAAGACACTGTAGAACATTATGTGACTGCTTGGTAATAAATAGTAATACTGACAAAGAGGAAAATGCACCTGAGTTAGCCAAAAATGCATATTTTCATTGGGATTCCCTTTGCTTGATGTACACAGAAAAATACCATTCATGTCAGCACAGCAATGAAAAGAAATGAAAAACATAGCAATATCTATAATTAGGTTACACACAGTAAACATATCCAATAAACCATAAAATATAGACAACTTTTCATAAAAAAGGCCTCTTAATGTTGATTGCATTGATTCAGAAAATCATTTGCTCACACTGCATGAATGAGTAATCAGATGAGCTGTGGTATAATATTTTACTGATGTGATACTCTGCATTGAAAAAAAGGCCAAATGTTTTCTTTTTTTTTTAAACAGGTTTGACATCTTCTTTGGCAGCTCTTTATGTCGCTCTGTTTGAGTGTTCATGTTACGACGACAATATGGGATTCAACATGATTTGTCTGTGAAGAACAGTCTGATATTAGTTTCCAATAACTGCATGTGCGTTATTATAGCCACAGCAGGATGTAGTTTGATTTTGTCTGTGCGCTTCTCTAGAAAAATAAAACATGCTCACACTAAGTCTTTGGGACGAAGCTAACACACACCTTATTTTGGGCAGAACTGAGGTATAAAAAATGTTATGAATATGAAATCAATGCTTGCAGATGGCAAAGACCCACTGACTGCAAAAGATCAAATTAAGGCTTAAGATGAAAGTTTAGAACAGATTGGACACAAAATCTTTACAGCATTGATCCACATGACCTTAGACATGTTGCTTCATTTAAAAGGGGCTCGAAGCAATTAACCCACAAAGTTTATTGTAGATATATAGAATGGCTGTTAAGAATACAAAGACACATGTTTGTATTTCTATCCTTACTAGGACATTGTGTTGACTTCTATTCATTTGTGTAGTTTAACCCAAACCTTAAAATCAATATTTCACAGGGTTGCAACTGTTGGTGATTAGTTGGCAAACAGCATTTGAGAGGGAGTCTCCAAAATGTCTCAAAACATTTGGGGGAGTTCTCAATTTCCTTGTCTGAGTCACAGAGGCCATGTGATGACCACTGATGGCCACAGTTTTGTCACTTGAATTTTGAACATGTTCAAAAACTATGAGGGACAAATTTTCTCTTGTATAGTTGCAGAGTTGTCGTAAGTGTCAATATAATTTATGCAAATTCTAGAGCTGTATTTTGTCACCTGAACCAGAGTTGTCCTATGACAGACAACATCCAAGGCTGCAAAAAAAAAAAAAAAAAATCCATACATTTATATATAATAATAATTATTATTATTAGAAACTTGTCTAAATCTGCTTATCTTTGTTTCAAACGTGTACAATAGTAGATTAGGTTATAAACATGGGGATGGCTGGCAAGGTTGATACAAAGCTGGCTGAGGGAAGTGGCATGTGGGTGGAGGTGTACAACAAAACAATGTGCATGGCCCAAAATACAATTTTGCAAGCGGTGTACACGAAAATAGGTGATGATTTTAAAAAACAACCACTCAAAACATGGCCTCACTCTAATTAGCTGCTTGGTCATGTAACACTGAGAGCACTATGGAAAACTTGCCTATTTTCTCGTAATTTTGAGTCGTCAACTAGTCTCTAGTGGTCACAGTCCAGGGAGATACTACCCTAACCTTAAGGTCCCCTTCACACTGGATGACAACCCCACTACTCTCTCCACAACCTGTTGGAATATGACTTGATTGCAGCAAATGTGAAAAAGCTTCAGCCTGAAGGCAACCATGATGCTGCAACTCTCTTATTATTCACTAAATAAGTTTCCATACTATTTTCTGCATCATCAAGACACTCTCCTGCACCCTCACTACCCTCTATATGCCTGCCCTTGCACTATTCTCTCACACCACATCAAGGTGCACGTCAGCACTAGACTGTTTTCATGACCATGTCACAATCAAGATCTAGCCTAAGCCAGTCCTTTTACAAATTCTAGAGGATTAAGCCATGCAGTGCGCGTGGGCCTACTTCATGGAAATGCTACCACCATGCTGATAAACCTCAACTTTGCTATAGACATCTTGTATATGCTCAAAACTCTTTGGTGTAATGGAGAGCCCACTGTGATCTGAATATACACCTGAAGACAACACCAAGGACCAAGGACTATTTATGTTCTGATTGATGGTTTTAAATTGCAGTGTGGTCATCATCCAGTGTAAAGGGAAGAGGGTGGGCATTAGCAGTAAGTAGAGTCTTATCATAATTCTAAACTAAATGTAATTAACACTTTAGTCCTAAATCTAACACTTAACTCAAAAATGGCATTCTACCACATTAGGACCAGGATTCAGTTCTCATAAGGACTACCAGTCCTTACAAGTTAGATGGTTATACCAGAAACTGTCCAAAAATGTAACAAAAACCAGTACAGACACACACAGAGAAATAATTTATAAAGCCCATGGCTCTGGTTGTATTTTGTATTTTGACAATTCTGACCTTCCTGCAGTCTTCTAAGCACGTCCATGTTAAAAGTAAAACTATACATTACTTTTGATCTACAGCAACCACAAAAATATTAGAAATATTAAACAAAGGTTATGACATTATAGAAAGAATATTCAGAAGAACTTAGGAGAAGGCAAGCATGCTCAAAGACATTTTAACCACACTTGCATTTGGCTGTGATGTGAGCCTGCAGCAGTGAAAATACAACCATTTGAAAAATTTATATTATACAAAAAGTGCATTACATACTTCCCCTGACGGGATTTTTTTAATATTGTTTCATAGAGACACCACTAATTACTTCCTACAAATGTATTCTAAAATGTTATTTCATTACCAATATTAATTATTGAAAAAAACTATTAAAAGCCACAAAATACAAAAGTGTTCTCACAGGCTTATGTTCCTGTCCTCATACTTATTATAATGAATCAAAAAAAACTGTACTGTAATAAAATATTTATTGTCTTTCATTGTTGCAGTCACCTAGAATTGTGGGACTGTATTGTTTCTTTCCTTCTTATAAATGATGATTCAGTGTTTTTATTTATGGGGGTGTCTGTGGATCAGTGGTTAGAGCAGTCATCGTCTAATGAGAGAGTTGGAGGTTCAATTCCGCCAGTATGCCACATGTCAAAGTGTCCCTGGACCCCTCATTGCCTCTGATGTGTGCCACACCAGTGTACGAATGGGCTCTAAAGCACTGACTGGACTCTGTGGAATGATTTATTCAGATTAGCGTAGTAGAGATGTAGTAGAGTGCTGTATGAATGTGTGAGTGGATGGGTAAATGAGGACACAGATTGTGTTGTAAAGCGCTTTGAGTTGGCTAGAAGGCCGCTATATAAGTACAGTTCATTTACCATACTTATTTATTTATTTTATTTATTTAAAAGGGATTAAAAAGAAAACCCTGGAGCTTCTTTCCATAGAACTGTCAAGAATTCAACCTGCTCCTATCATGGTTGAGTCATTCCACCCTGTGATGAAACTCCTTCCAACGGAAAAAAACTTGTACTGCTTATACTTTTGAAGGGATATAAGAATTACATTTTTACTGAAACAACTGTGATCAAATTTAAGGGATGGTTCGTACATAAACCGGTTGGAGTAAACGCTAGAACTTGCACATTGGTTGTTTTCCGCACGCCTATCTATGAAGCAATTGTAAAGAAGCCAAGTCAACGGCCCACATGGTGCACAACGCAAGTCCCGACCTGTCTGTGTTCAAAGATATTTCCTCTAACAGCTGAGAGAAGACAGCAACACATCAAAGAGCTGTCTCTGAACACTTCCACAGACCGCCTTTATTTACTAAAGCCACAAACCTGCTTTATTATTCTCATCTTGGGAGACAAATGACTAAATATGTCATATTGAAAGGGGTGGAAAAAATTCTAACTTTTTCAGTCAGAAATAAACTTGACTTTTTGAGATTAGTGTGTATCCTCATTGTTACATTCTTGTACTTTACTGTTAAAGATAATTTTTGAACAGAAATAATTTCTCGGAAGAGAATGCTAGATACTCACAGATGGTTTGGATGAACTTGTTTGTCTCCTGTGTTGTTTGTGGGTGGGGACTCTGCTTTGTAACTGTAGATCGTTCGGCGCTGTATCCGAGTGTGACAGACGGATATGTTGGCGTCTGAGGCCTAGCTGTAGATTTCTCGTCCACGAGCACCTCAGGACGTCCTGGGGTAATGGCGAAGCTTGTGGTGAGGGAGACGGTGGAGGGAGCTGAATGAGGAATTGAGACAGTGATTCCAAGTGTTGGGTTAACTGATATAATAATAGGATCCTGTCCGATGGGTTTGGGATCTAAGTGAGTCGGGGGGTCATACTCAAAGATCTTATCCACAAAGACCCATTTGAGTCCAGCTGTGCAGAGGGCTAAGCTGAGCAGACAGGCCAGGATGGGCAGAATGCAGATTTTTTCAGACTGCAGGCAATGGTTAATCTGTTCCATCTCTATGCACACACAGCAGGTCGCCGGCAAGGCCACGATTCCCAAAGCTCTCTCATGCTCCCCATCACCATCACCATCACCACCACCACCACTGCCTTCCTCTGTAATTCCCTTTACACTCTCATCCCCGCTCTCACCAGCTGCCTCTGTCTCCTCTGGTTTCTCCTCTGGGACTGGTCCAGAATCGAGAGGAGAGCCGGTGGGGGAGGCTATTCCAGGAGAGGGAGCTGGCCCTGCAGAGAAGTCCTCCACTCCCTCAGTCATCCTTTTCAATTGCTGGATAAGTCTTTCTTAAGGCTTCAACTATTAAAACAGAGCATCGCACAGCTGCTGTCTGCCACCGGTGTCCATGTTCTCCAACACGAGGCTGTAGAGTCCGAGCAGTGGTTTCAAAGGACAGTAAAAGGAGAAGAAAAAAAAAAATTTGCCCTTCAGAGAGTGTGAGCTTGACAGCAGTTCAGGACGTATGGAGACAGCTTGTGTTCAAGGAGTTCTTTACACATGTTTCCTGAAATAAACCACAATCATGGGATTCTACAGTTGTCAAATTATCCACAGGCAGAAAAAGATTGTCAGATCAAAGCAGTATCTCAATGTTTTCTGTGTCGTAGTCGTGCGCAGTGGTGGGAAAGTGGCACTGACTCACCTGAACACTTTGGCAGGAGAAAGAGAAGGGGCGGTGTTCGACGTGATGGGTCGGCTGCAGCAACTGTATCGTCAAGGACAGGATGGACGGGCACTGCAGTGGCAGAAAGGACATGCTATCTTGTCTCAAAGTGCTCCAAGCGGCTGAAAGGCTGAATCATCAGGGAGCGGCAGGTGTCCTTCCTCTCGGTGCAGCCACAGAAACAGATGAGTAAGGGGAAAAGCGAAAGAAAGAGTCATAGAGTGAGGGAGGGGGGCTGCAGCAGCACACAGCAGAGTGAGAGAAGACTGGATACTCCCCTTTTTCTCTTTTTTTTCTCCCCCTTCCCTCACTCCTCCTATCATAATCTCTTCTCTCCACACAGCAGCCTCTGGCCTCCTCCCTCTCTGCCTCACTTCCTCTGGGTTTGCAGGCTGCTCCCAATCCCAGCACAAAGCGTCCAGCTAAGCAAGTTTCTACTTGATCTAATTAGAGCTCATGTCAGCGAATCAGAGACAGGGCGAGCTGCAGAAGCCGCCCCTTCCAGCACCACTCCCCATTGATTATCATGGAAGGGTGTGTTATCTGTCAAGGGAAGGAGGGAGGAGGCACACATGAGCCTGTGCGCTAAAGTGTGTGTGTGTGTTATACATGTATAAAGTTGTTTCTTTATATACATATATATACATGTCTCAGTAAAGAATTCACAGCAAGTAAATTAAATGTATTTCGCTGTGTAAATTCTTGTGTTGTTATATATATATATATATATATATATATATATATATATATATATATATATAGGTGATTTATAAAATAAAAATAAAAGAAATCACTGAGTTTACTTCCACAAGTAATTAACTTTTGGAGTCAGTCCAGTTCAAGATGGCTGCCACAACAAAGCAATCTTAGCAAACACAAAAATGATTATAACTCAGTCTATTTTGCAGCTTTTGAGCTCAAATTTTATGTGTTAGGAGTTAGGAGCTATCCTCAGCTGAAAGTCTGAGCATTAACTGATTGCGCAAGATCTGTTTATAAAACTTTGTTATTAACTATCGGAGTCAACTCTGTCTGTTAGCGAAACATCTTATGAACCTCTGGACAGATTTTAATAAATCTTCCCAGAATAATGCTCATTGGGTGTATATCTAAAACTGATAATCTTTTGGAGTCACTAAGATGGCCACCACAGCTAACTGACATTAGAAAACAGAAAAGTGTCTATAACTCTGACGATTTTAAAGATACTGACCTAAAGTTTGGTGTGTCAGTATCTGACATTCACAATGAATACCCCAAGCCCTAATAGAAAACCCAAGATGTTGCAATATTGCTTAACATCACCACTAATGTTATTTTAAGGGTTTGCCCCAAACAGCTACAATGCTTTCATTTCTCATAATAAGATGATCTTAGTCCAAAACTCTGGCATGAAAGGCAGCAGGCAATATGCATTATTTTATTTTATTGATGTGGTGAGATTGTGGTTGTTTTTTTAAATGTGCTCTGGTTTACTTTAAGGACAGAAATAAACTGATAACAGAAGACGAGGAGAGGACCATGATGTGTGACTCATTTTATTTAGTCTTATTCTTATCTTCCCACAGAGATCAGGAAATAGAAAAGCTTTGCTTAAACAATTATCTCACAACAGAGTAAAATACTTAGACTCTGACAAATGCATGCAGCAGGAAATACAATTAGACTGCAAGGCTTAAAAATTTAAATTTGGACTTAGACTATTGATCTTGCAACAGAGAATTTTCCAAATTTCGTCATGTCAATACGTGAAGATGGCTGGGGAAAAACTGATTCAGAAAATGGTTATTAGTGTTTGACTTAAACCTTAAAGCTGTGGTTATAGTTGTTGCTGGGCAATAAATATGAACGGTCATAAGTTTTAAGCTCTGAAGTTCATATCTGTTTATGGATTTTTTCTACTTTTAAATGTGCATTATTAATAATAATAATAATAATAATAATAATAATAATAATAATAATAATAATAATAATAATAATAATAATAATAATAATAGAGACAGTAGCAGTAGTGGCAGTATCATTTTGTATTGATTTTTTTTATGTAATACTGGATTAAACTGGTGATTTTGGTCACAAAACTCAAACTTTATGTATCATCGAGCTAATGTGGCGTTACGCCTCCAGAACATTATTAGAACAATTAAGTTCCCAGCCCCCAACCAAGCAGATAGGCTCGGAGAATAATCCAATGTGGTCTGCGGGGTTGGGAGGGGGGGTTAGGATTTAAACAAGATGAGGACAGTCTGAAAGGTCAGTTTATCGCCACACTGAGCATTGACACTCTTGTGACCCTAGCCACTCCTCAGGCAGAATTAATACCAGTAATGGTATCTGTGGGGGAGCACTTCCTGTCAGGCCTCTGAATTAGTGCCCTGAATATTGATTAAAATCTCAGGATACAAAACCTGACACAGGAAATGCAGGAAAAACACACGTACAGAAAGTTGCCTAAAGCCAGCATAGCCTATTTATTTAGTTAGCACAAATTAAATAAAGATGATTACAAAATCCACTTTTCCAAATATATTTTCAGTTTGTTATAAGTGGCCCTTCCACTACTGAAAAATTATATAATTTTTTGTTTTTTTTTCAAAACACAAACTATTACTTATAGATAATATTTCCACTCGATAAAGAAAACACTATGATGTGACACTGATGGAATTTAAAACAAAATGAAAAAATATCACACGAATGAATGAATTAATCAAAACTGTCATTCTTGAATGCCAAAGTTTTAAATAAGGATTTTGCACAATCTATAAGAATGACCTTGTCTAATAACTACTTTCTGAGAATTTCAATAAAGTCCAGCCAGTGGTTTATGAGATATTTTGCTAACAGACATAGTTGACTCCACAGGTTACCAAAGTTTTAAACAAATGTCTCACACAATCTGTTAGGTCTTGGGTTATGTGATGGGGATGACTCTCAGCTACTACCACACCCAATTTTAGCTCAATATTGGTAAAACTGACTGAGAGATAGCCCTTTTTATGTTTACTATACTCAGTTAGCTGTGGCGGCCATCTTAAATCAGGCTGGTGTCAGAAGTTAATCAGTTGTAGATGAACTTTCAGTGATTACTGTATGAGAGTTTCTCTAAACCTTGTCCAGTGGTTCATGAAATAGTTTGCTAACAGACAGACAAATGAGCACACCCTCACACACAGACATGGGTGGTTGGCGGATGGCGAGAATGAATCAATCAATAAAAGAATGAAATTTTAAAAAGGATGATTTTTTTATAATATAAATGTAAATATAATATAAATATATAAATATAAATATAAATTCATGAACATAAATGAATGCAGAAAAGCAGGCTGCACAAGCAGAAATTCATGTTTTTTTACACTTTCACAAATAAAAGGAGGAATACAAGGAACAAAGAAATGTTATTGCATTTTAGCCAATAAAGCATGGACTCATGAAATTCAGTATCAACCATTACACCTACAAAAACTGTGTTATAGCAGCTCCTAAAGAATCCCATAATACAGAACTGCACTACAATAATTTATGTTCAACAGAGACAGCAATAAAGTCTCCAAATTATGAGTTTTCCTTCAACCACTTGTAATTCCAGCAGCCCACCAGCAAATGACTAATAAAGGCTTAGGTTCCATTAAAGCCTCCTGGTAATCCACTGATCAATAAGATCTCAACAAAACCAGGGTTTTTTTCCGTTGGTGAGGGCCCAGACGGTCCAAGGCAGTAAAGCTTAGTTTTGTCAATATATTTCCATAGGTAGCTGCTACATCGTTTTAAATTAGCCAAAAGCTGTGCAAGAACTACCGGTATAAATGAACAAACAGGGCTAAGCTCTCCCTGATGTTTACAGTAAAGATGGGACAATTACTATCAAACATTCAAACTGTTTTCATGGTTTGTTTTATTTTCCAGTATGTCTTTTGTAGTCTAACTACTTGTGCGTACTTTTATTTCAGCCAATCCTACAGAGCATCACAATATTCAGCTGAATTGGGAGATGGGTGCTATTTGATATGGTAGTAGATGAGCATCATCCCAACACATACTCAAAAGTTTTTTGTAACTTTTAGTATTACATTTTATTTACAAATATTTCCCAGTAGAAATATGTTGAGATCTCTTCAATTCATTCAGCTTCTTTTAAATTTTAACTAGCTTTATGCTACATTTAGCTTTTATCTGGTATTTTTGTAAACTAAGTACAAAAAGTAAATTTGTGTTTGGTTAATTATTTCTTATTTGTAACAATTCGTCTTGACAATAAATCTTATCCTATTGGAAAGCCTGTTTATTTTCCCGACGTTCATGGTGTGTCGGAGGACAATAACTTTTTGTCAGGTTTGCTGTCACAGGTTTTATCTCCCCACAGAGCAGGCCGCGATCCAAAACCATCTGCCCAGGTTTGCTTTCAAGGGCTTAGCCTACGAATACTTCGTACTGCCCTCTGGTCTGTCTCTAGCCCCCTGCGCCATTACCAAATGTGTGGAGGCAGCATTAACTCCCCTCAGAGAAAAAGAAGTCTGCATTTTAGCTTATCTGGGCAACTGGGCTCTGAGAGCCAGCTCCACACATTCAAGCTCTGGGTGTTTCAGTGAATTTTCAGAAAAGCTCGCTGACCCTGAGTCAGCTGTTTTAATTTCTCGGGCTGGAATTATGCTCGCTGTCGAGCAGAGCTCATCTCTCAGAGCAGAGTGGCAACGTTTCACCGCTGCCTCGCTCAGTTTCAGTTGGGACACAAGCTGACGATCTTACAGCTGATGGGCATGATGGCGTCCATGGTCGCAGTCGTGCCACTCGGCCTGCTGAAAATGTGCCCGTTTCAGTGCTGGACTCGTTCCCACCGGCTGTGTGCATCATGTCACCTCCACAGGAAGCCGACGATAATCGCCTCTTGTATGTCGGCTCTCAAGCCTTGGAGGGAGCCCGGCCTGCTGTGCCGAGGCTCACCTATAGGGAGATTGTCCTTTCACAAACTGGTGTCCATAGATGCCTCCCTGTTCTATCTGTGAATCCCTCCTGCATTCAGTTTTCACCTGATGGCTCCAAGGTCATTCTGCGACCAAACGCAGCGTATCTCCCTAAGGTTATACCTTCAGACTACAGATCCATGACTATTGAGCTCTCATGCTTTTGTCCACCTCCTTTTGCATCTGAGGAGCAGAGGTTGCATTCTTTGTGTTCTTTACGTGCATTTACATTGACCGTACAAGGGATGTGAGATTGTGTGATCAGCTGTTTGTGTGTGTTGCTAACCCAGGCAAGGGTAAGGCTCTGTCCAGACAGAGACTCTCCCACTGGATTGTGGAAGCTATTTCTCTAGCTTACAACAGCAGGGGGCTCCCAATCCCGCAT